>NC_050515.1:2637123-2670605 GCF_002922805.2 Oryzias melastigma | reverse complement strand
AACTTATTTTTTTCAAACTGATAATTATTTTGTTAAGATTAATATTTTTTTAAATATACAATTTTATTTTTCACATTTTCAACAATTTCTTTAAGTTTTAATGTGTACTTTAGAGTTTTAAAATGTTTTCATTTTTTCAAATTTACAATATTTCTGTCACGAAAATTATTTTTTTTAATCTTTATTTTTTTTATTTTTAGTAATTCATTCAAGTTTACAATGTGTATTTCTAAAGTGTTTTTTACAAATGTCTTTTTTTAAATTTGCAATATTTTTGTCCAACTTATTATTATTATTTCCAAATATAGAATTTTATTTATTCCTTCAGGTTTACAGATTGCACTTTCAATTCTTAAACTGTTTTCAAACCTTTTTTTTAATCTATAATCTCTGTATTGTTTTTAATTTTCTCTTTTTTTAAACTTGTGATCTGGTTTTTCATGTACTTTAAATTGATCCTAATTTGACCCCATAGATCTCATCTGAAATCACCAACAAAAACAAAAATCAAACAGTCCATGTGAAGATTCATTGAATTCCCTGAAGATGAAATAAATCTGCAGATGAATAGACTCCAGTAAACTTTAAAGAAGAGTTTTGCTGTTAAAGTCTGTTTTAAAACATTACATCATCCTTCATCTCCATGTAGATTCAGTAAAATATCCCTCAGAAAAGCAACACTTTCTGCCGCTTCACACATCAAACATCCTAGTGACTTTTAGGGCAGATTAACATAAACAGGTATTAGGATTTCCCAAAAGGATGTGCAGTGTTTGCTATAATAGGATATTGCTATGTGTCCTTAATTGAGGCTTTGGCGCTGCCCTCTGGCTCACCCTCTAGTTATCAAATGCAGTTTTTATCTTACTGAAAATCCTCCTCGGATGCCAGGGCCGACTGTGTCCGAGTCCACAGTGTGGGATTAACGGCTGTTTGATCAAGTTCAAAGGCAGGCGGCGCTGGATGGACTCATTATAGAGCCAGCCAAAAGCAGCCCCGGTGTTCTGTACATGGAAAGTCTTTAAATAACACCTCTCAGTACGTCTGAGTCCACTCCGGGTGCTCCTGGAAATAACATTTGCACCAGTTCTAGCACTCAAACCAAGACAGGCGGACATTTTTATCCTGCTGTGGCAGAGATATTTCGGGGGTGTTATGTTGGTAATCCTCCAGATACTCCGTTTGAGAACATCCCTGTAGTGAGAGCTGCAGCGTCTGCATGTTTAACTAGTTGTCCTTCAAGATTCGTAGCCTTTATTCTGAAATCAGCCTCATTTGTTTTAACATGAAGCAGAGTGTTCTGCTCTGTCATTGTGAATTTAAATTCCTTCTTTCTTTCATCCATAATCCAAACGGTACATATATAGAATAGTTTCAGTAAATGTCACGTTTTTGTCTCATGTAAACTGTGAATGTATTCACTCACTTTGACTTTTCAGATCTGTGCCACTGTGTTGAGTTAAAGTGATCCCGAGGGGATCCACTACTTGGATCTTGGTGCAGTATTTGGCAGACGCAGTGGAGATCGTACCCACACTTTAAGTCTCGGTGCAGTAATTAGCAGGAGTTGAGGTCATGATGGGAACAATTCAAGATTTAGCGCAGTATTTGGCAGATGCAGTAGAGCTCGTACCCACACTTTAAACCTTGGTGCAGTATTTGGCAGATGCAGTAGAGCTCGTACCCACACTTTAAACCTTGGTGCAGTATTTGGCAGATTCAGAAGTGATGAATGACAATACCCACTGTTCAGATCTTGGTGCAGTATTTTGATAGATGCAGAGTAGATGGTACCCACACTTTAAACCTTGGTGTAGTATTTGGCATGAGTTTAAGTCATGATAACAACAATTCAAGATTTAGTGCAGTATTTGGCAGATGCAGAAGTGACGTTACCCACTGTTTAGATCTTGGTGCAGTATTTGGCAGATGCTGTAGCGATGGTACCCACAGCTAAGTTCTTTCGAGTGCAGTATTTGGCAGGAGATAGGGTATTGGCACACACAATTTAGATCTTGGTGCAGTATTTGGCAGATGCAGAGTAGATGGTGCCCACACCTTAAACCTTGGTGTAGTATTTTGCAGGGGTTTAGGGGATTGATACCCAAGGTTCTGATCTTGGTGCAGTATTTAGCAGGAGTTGAGGTCATGATATTAACAATTCAAGCATTAGTGTAATAATTAACACTGTGCAGAAGTGATGGTACCCTGGGTTTAGAATTTGGTGCAGTATTTGGCAGATGCAGAGGTGATGGCACCCACACTTTAAACCTTGGTGCAGTATTTAGCAGGAGCTGAGGTCATGATAGGCACAATTCACTCACTGGTGCAGTATTTGGCTGAATTAGAAGTGACGGTATCCACACTTTAAACCTTGGTGCAGTATTTGGCAGGAGTTGAGGTCAGATAGGAACAATTCAAGATTTAGTGCAGTATTTGGCAGATGCAGAAATGCTTAGATCTAGGTGCAGTATTTAGCAGGAGTTGAGGTCATGATATGGGTAATTCAGACGTTAGTGCAGTATTTAGCAGATGTAGAAGTGACGTTACCCACGGTTTAGATCTTGGTGCAGTATTTGGCAGATGCTGTAGCGATGGTACCCACAGCTAAGTTCTTTCGAGTGCAGTATTTGGCAGCAGATAGGGTATTGGCACGCACAATTTAGATCTTGGTGCAGTATTTGGCAGATGCAGAGTAGATGGTGCCCACACCTTAAACCTTGGTGTAGTATTTTGCAGGGGTTTAGGGGATTGATACCCAAGGTTCTGATCTTGGTGCAGTATTTAGCAGGAGTTGAGGTCATGATATTAACAATTCAAGCATTAGTGTAATAATTGACAGACGCAGAAGTGATGGTACCCTGAGTTTAGAATTTGGTGCAGTATTTGGCAGATGCAGAGGTGATGGCACCCACACTTTAAACCTTGGTGCAGTATTTAGCAGGAGCTGAGGTCATGATAGGCACAATTCACTCACTGGTGCAGTATTTGGCAGGATCAGAAGTGACGGTATCCACACTTTAAACCTTGGTGCAGTATTTGGCAGGAGTTGAGGTCATGATAGGAACAATTCGAGATTTAGTGCAGTATTTTGCAGATGCAGAAATGCTTAGATCTAGGTGCAGTATTTAGCAGGAGTTGAGGTCATGATATGGGTAATTCAGACGTTAGTGCAGTATTTAGCAGATGCAGAAGTGATAATGCCCCGAGTTTAGAATTTGGTCCAGTATTTGGCAGACGCAGAGGTGATGGTACCCGAAGGTCAGACCTTAGGGCAGTATTTGGCAGGAGAAGAGGAGATGGTAACCCACAGTTTAGATCTTGGCAAGTATTTGGCAGGAGTTGAAGTGATAGTACTCACAGTTTACATCTTAGTGCACTATTTGGCAGGAGCTGAGGTGATGATACTCACAATCGAAATCCTGGTGCACTATTTGGCAAGAAGATGGTTTTGTCAATTACTACTGGGAACTGTTTTTGACACGTATAAAAAAAGTGGACATAGATGTCTTTTCTTAATAAAAACTTGAATTTCAAATCCATAAAAAGATCTAATCTATTGATCTGTCAGAGACACATAATTTTAAGTTCCTGCCTGTGATTGGTCTAAAAGTCCAGATGACTGCGCATGCATGTGAGCCCATCATTGACATGTGTAACAGAAGCTAAATAAATAATTCTACCTGCATAAAGGTGGAGAAATTGTTGTTTGACTGTATCAATAAGTCGTCTGCTTAATGAGATTCTGTTGTTCAAATCTTCCTTGATTTGCTTTGAGAAAAACCTTTTTATTCAACCATTTGTCATTTAAAGCTGGATCTGGTTGTGTTTGACTCCATAACCAACACCAGTTACTCTCTGAAATGTAAACACTAAATAAGTGCAGTACTATGTGTGTGTGCTGCTTTTCAGTGTGTACATAAATGTGTTTGCATATTGATTCCCATCAGTGTGAGTTTGACTCTTTGTGTGTCTGACCACAGCTAAAAAAAGAGATCCATCTCCTCCTCTGCTGTGCTGGAGGAGCTGCCTCTATCTGCTCCGTTCCACCTTAAGAGGAGCTTTAGCAGCCTGTCGTGTTTGTGTTGAAGCCAACAGGCACAATATATTACAGTCTAGGGCTTGCTGCTGAAAAGCCCGCTGGATCCTCCACTGACCTGCTGTTCTTTCCTGCCTTCCTCTTGCATTTTTTTTCCACATTTAGATTAAAAACAAAGCCCTCACTCTCTCCTCTCCCCTCCCTCCTCTTCCTCCTTCTTCCTCTTCTTTTTTTATTTCCTCCCTGCTGCAGTCAAGACTTCAGTGTGTCAGAGAGAGGCTGCAAAGGAGGAGAAGCAGAAAGGAGGACTGTTTATGTTTGGAGGATTCACCAACAGACTGTGGGGTGAAGGAGGAAGAGTCCGCAGAGGAGGACGAGGGGACATGTCATCACGCCTGGACCCCAACTGATCACAAGCTGAGGCAAAAAAAAGAGGGGGAAGACCCCCGGAGAGGACGAGGAGGAAGTGGGACTGTGGACGGAGGAGGTACGCTCGGATGTGTCCTGACGTTGTTGGATGAAACCAGTCGACTGATCCTCGTTTGTGTGTCAACAGGGATTTTAAAGAGAGAGTGGAGATCCGGACCGGCCGTGGGGAGGTGTGTGTGTTTGTGCGTGAAGGTGTGTGGCTGCGGAACCAGTGGAGGGCAGAGGAGTGGAGGGCCAGGGGACTAACCTGGCCATCAAGCGGACTGGGAGCCTCTCCTCTCCTGGGATCATGTACCCTCAGGGAAGGCATCCGGTAAGACCTCCAAACTCTCCCTCTCACACTTTTCGGGTTTCCGACGTCAGATCTGTCCTTGTTTGTGTTTGGCTGCTCTGCTTGTCCCCCTCTGGGTCAGCCGAACGGACAGTGAGGATAGGAGGTGATAAATGATAGGTGCTGGTGTCTGTGCAGAGAGAGTCACCTCCTCCCTCTTCATCATCTGGAACCAGGTTCCTTTCAGATCTTGTTGCTGTTGAGTGGCTTAAAACTGGATCTCCACATGCACACACACAAACACAACGCTGTTTATCCTGTGGTGTGTGCGGCTCCTTTCATGTGTGTCCAAAACTCACTGTGCTGCAAAAACAGGCCCCGTAAAAAAAGTCAAAAATTCTTGAAATTTAAAAAGAAAGTTCTTTAAATTCTCAAAAAAATCAGCCAACTGGCTAAGAAAATTGTCTTAGGAACACAAGGAAATTCCAGAGAAACTGAAAAACTTTCTTAAAACATAAAATCAGATTTTTTTTTTTCATTAAAGAAGAAACTTTTTACTTTCTGTACCCTAGAACACTTTTACTAAAAATGTTTTGCTGGATCATTTTTACCCAATAAAAATATTTGATATAAATAGGATAGATTAGAGTAGATTTATTTTGTTTTAAACTGTGATTTATGTAACAAAATGGAAAATAAATACATAAAGATCCTAAAAATGTGCTTGAAAATGACTGAAATTTTATAATTTGAGATCAAAAATTCCTCAAAAGTAGTAATATGTGAGGGTTTACCCAGGGACCCTCAGAAAAATGCAACATATTAATAATCATGTAAATACTTTTAAAATCACGCGGCGATAGTACTCCAGGGTTAAGATTTGTGTTTCTGGTCTGGATGTCTAGTTGCTCCTTCTGTTGCTAATCAAACTCTCCGATTCATTTATGCATTTCTCAGTTTTGCTTAATGATTGTCTCAAACGGGCAGACAGCTGGTTCCACATGCAGCAGGTTTGTTGGTTCAGACAGGAACTAAGAACAGCTGAAAGTCCACAAATCTAAATCAGGGTCAGAGGTCAATCACGAGCATGGGAGCATCAAACAAGAGACTCGAGTCGAGGGTCGGGGCAGGCGGCAGGTAATCGGAGTCAGAAACAGAAGATCAGATCCAGATAGAAACGCTCGGTAATGCCGGGAGAGTGGCACAAACAATACTTCGCGCTGAGTGAAGCTCTGTGTAGTGCTTAAATGTCCTGTGGGTGATTTAAATGGGAGTCAGCTGAGCGGCATCTGGGGAGTGTGCGTCGGGGTTGCTGGGAGATGTAGTGTCTTCAGTATTCTGGAGATTTCTCCCGCCGGTGACCACAGAGGAAACAGATCGCTGACTCCTGACAATTATCTCACGTCAGGAGTCTGTGCACAGCTGCCTTCTCTTTCAAAGTCCCTCCTCTTCCTCAGCCTCACCTTTCACCGGTGGTGCAGTTACACAGCAAAACAGGGAAAGTACGCTCACCTGAGGAAAGAAATGATCTGTCTATGCTGCAAGGTTTTTACTTCAAAATAAATCAGAATTTAGAAACAAGGAGTTCCGCATTCGAAACTGGAAATTACGCAAAAAAAAAGCAAACTGTTTGATAGAATTACTCGAAATACGATCTTTTTAACCCTTTAACACCTGAAGCGTCACCATTGTCGCTTAAACACAAAATGCTGTAACTTTTCAACCGGTAACACAATCAACATAATTCCAGCAGATGTTGTAGCTGCTTTTCTCCAACAGAATCTGCTGGAATAACATTTATCGTCTTAACGGTTGAAAAGTTACAGTAAATGACAGAACATAAACACTGGAGCTCCGGTGTTTAAGGGTTAAACCCCAATAAGAAGTTTTTTTTGCTGGTTCTAAGCAAACAGTTGGTACTTTTTAAGTTTGTACTAGATCTGTTAACACGTTAATGCATACAAGTAATTTAAAAAAATAATAACATGGTAAAATTTCTAACGCTAGTAACCGTCTTCCACCAGTTCAGGCTTCTTCAACGTGCATTCATTTCTGATAATGCTCACTTTGTCGCGCTTTATCACGCTTATAACATGGTCACATACAAAATAAACTAAAATTCAATTGATTTTTAGTACTTTATTCTTGTTATTATTTTAGGTTTAGATCACTTTCTCACAGAAGGGTGACTATTTAATAGGTAATGCGGCCTGTTGTCACGGTAACACAACAATGCGTGGATAGAAAGTTCACCTCTTCCCGCTTGTTTTTGTCCAGAACATGAAAGAAAAGTTTGTTTTGAAGAAGTTTGCACATAAAGAATAGTATGACTGAACCTTATTTTTTAGGCGGGTATCCACACCCAGCAGCCAATCAGAATCGAGTATTCACCCGGACCGTTTAAAGTACAGAAACATGTTTCTAATGGCTGAATGTCAACATCTCTGTTTTCTTAGAGTAATACTGCAGACATAAAAGTCTGTAGAGTTCTGCTTATCTTACTGTTGATGTGTTTTGTGCTCACACGCTTCTGACTTTATGTGTTAACACTTAAAACTAAAATTAATAAATTCAAGACAATAAAATGAAGGCAAACATTTTCTTTATGTTCAAGAGCTGCATATTTACCTAATAAATCATTATGATTAATAGTATTAATAGATTAATAGATTAATAGTAATTAATCACAACCCAAAAGTGTGATTAGTTAATTTTGATCAAAGTGACAAAAAACTAGTTTAATAAGTGACTCATTTTAGAACAAAATGTGAACAAAATAAGAATCTATGTTGCTCCACCTTCATAAATCCTCATAAATCTGCATTTTTGTTTTAAAAAAATGAAAATGAATGTTATTATTCATTTATTAAACTTAAAAGTAAAATTCTTACCATCGAATCAAAAATGTTTTTTTAGTTTAAATCAAGTTTTTCCTTTCAAAAGAATTTTGACTCAATTTCATATTAATTCTATTATTTTTAGATTACAACTCTTAATAAGATTTTTAAAAAAAATCTGAATTTTGAGAAAAGCTTGGAAAATGTGGATTAAAGAAAAGAGAAAACAAACCTAAAATATCTTTAATGTCCAAAAACTAGATTTTTTTAAATTGTTGCAAAGATCAAATAGTTCTTAGTGTTTTAAATCAAACTGAATAACAGCTGGATAGTCCGCCGGCTCGTTTACTTCTGCTCGCTGTGATCAGATTGGGTTGTCTTTATATCAGCCACAAATGGGTCAGCAGTCAGTTCGCCTCAGAGTCAGCCACCCAACCACTCAGTCAGTCAGTCAGTCAGTCAGCAAGCTGCCTAGTTTGCAGCCAGTCAGCCAAGTATCACATAGAATTATGAATGACATTTTCACAAGAGGAAGGCATGAGGAATCAATTATATGTACAGAGAGAATGCTAATAAGTCAGCCGCTGGAAAGAGAAAAAAAAATCCAGTGGAGCTGGAAGAAAAAGGGAGAAAGTGAAACATGTGAGAGCCCAGAACGAAATAAAAGAGACAAAGAGTCGAGTTAAAAAGAAAAAAAAGGAAAAGCTGTGCCGGAGGTTGAAAGAGAAATGAAAATGAGTGAGAGATGAGGAGTAAAAAGCCAACATTCCTCTGTTCTCCGCCTCAGAAGGGAGCGGAGAGCTTCCTGCTGCGATGCTCTGTGATTGTGATAAAGTTCAGCAGCAGATCGAGGCGGCCGCCGATCGATAGCCCCCCCCCTCTCACTCTTTCTTCACGTTTCTCCATTTCTCTTCCTCCCTGTAAGCAGAACTTTATTTCTGGTGTCGCCATGAAATGTGATCTGCAGGAAGGTGCGAAAGCGTCCACAACACCGACGCCCTCGTGTGTGTGCGCTCGTCTTTCCATCCTTTCTGCTGGTTGGAGGGGTAGTGTTGGTGTGTTCTCCATGTTTCAGTTGAAAGTTTTTGAAATGTTCTGAGCTGCTCGTCTGGCACCAAAAGACTTCCACGTTCAAAGTCAGAGATGTTTGTCCAGATCCAAGACTACAGACCATCAGCTGTTACGTCCTGCTGCTGCTGTGCTGCACCTTTTCAACATGTCCTGCCTTTCTGCTCACCTAGGAGGTGGGGCAAATGATCTTAATTAGCACCTGCCATGTATTTAAGACTGAGAAGGCCTCACCGAGGCAGGAAGGGAGCAGAGCTGCATGCTGGGTAGCACTTTTATTTTACTTTGAGTTGTGCTGGTTTGTTTTGTTCTCTTGTACCTTCTTTGCCCTCTGCAGTCTTACACTGCTGGGTTTTGTTATTTTAGTTCGGGTTGGACCTTAGTAGTCTTCGTTTATGGGCTTTGTTTGTTTGTTTGTTTGTTTTCTTTAGGTAGATTTTGGTCAGGCAGCCTTTAGCCCGGAGCTGCTGACTCCGACGGTCGACATCGCCGTCATCTGCTTGAGCAAAACAGATAAATGTTCCATATGTTTGTTTCTGTGGATTTTTGTATTTCTTCCATGAGGAACATCACATTACATCAGCATGTTTACCACATAAGTCCTCACATCTCCACAACTGGACAGGAGCAGTGAGAAGAACAACATTCTTACTTTATTTCTGCCCCTATATCTCCTCCCAAAGAAACAAAAAGACGATCCTGGATGGCCTCCTGTTCACACATAGGGCTGGTATCGCCTTTGATTTCCTACTTTTACTTCATCAATAGATAGTTTGACGTCCTGTTTTTTCTTAGTAAAAACCATAAACGTATTAATTTGCATATTCCACAAAAACGTATTAAACCAATATTTAAGTTTAACCATTCCAATTTGAATATCCAATGATTTTTTTCCTGGACAAAACATATTGGTGTCATCAACAAAAAGAAAAAGTTTCAATACATTTGAGACTTCACCAATGTCATTAATTTATAAAAGAAAAACAACAGGACCCAATGTTGACCCTTGTGGGATTCCACTTTCAATATTCATGCATTTTGAGGAATGATTACAAACTGTACATATTGTTGCCTTTTATGCAAATAGCTGGTTAACCAGTTAAGAGACACTTCTCTGACAGATGGAACTTTGAAATTTAAAAGGAATGATCAACTATTCTAGATCTTTTCAGGCCTTATTTAGAAAAACTTCATAATTTTGATCTTTAATTGTTAATGGTGTGAAGATGATAAGAGTTTTTACTCACATATGGCACAAAAACAAGAAGAAAAACTGTTTTTTGTTGTTTTTTTGACGTAAAAGTTTTACCATGGATCCTCCGTATGACTGTTTGCCAACAACTGAGGCTAAATTGAGTTTCATGTTAAAAACTGAAAAATATTGATTTGTTTTAAACCAAGTCTGCCTTTTTTCTTTTACTTAAAAAATAAAAATATCTGTACTTTAACATAAAAGTTTAGAAAAAACTAAAGGATGGATTCCCATTGGTAGAAACTAAAGAATCCAATGAGATTTTAGATAAATATTTGTTTATACTTTAAATTCCAGCATAACTGCAGTTTATTATCCTCACATTTAAAGGCGGTTTATACATCAGAGATTTGTTGCTATGGGAAAGGAAACGCTTCAAAATGTGACTTAACCTGACGACATCATCCAGAATTTTATGCATGCATTACAATGTTATGCATATTTCGCCATTTCAAATGATTATAAAACACAAGGATGGAGCAAACTGGATCCAGAAAATGATTGTTTCCGTGTCGCAGGATTTCAGAGATAAAGCTGTTATTATTGTTTTCTAAATACAAGAGGTAGACTGAACGGCATTCTGACTGTCTTAAACATTTTAACAAACCTTAACTTCAGCTATATTTAATGTACATAAGGTACAGGTGGTGAATCATTTCAAAATTAACTTTTTTTAAATATTATATATTGTGTGTTGAGGCTTTTAAAATACAAAACAAACCTTACACCTTCACAAACGTATCTTTATGGAAGGAAAAAACGTTTGGATATTAGAAAACTTCAAGTTTAATTTATAAACTGTATATATACTCACATATATATATATATAAACAGAATCTCACAGATCTTTTATATAACCTAAAATAAAATTCCAAACCATTGAAATACTAGAGACAATCTTGTCATCATGTTTGAAAGAGTAATCTCCACTCAGACGTTTATGGTAGTTTAACTACCATAAACTAGGAAAGCAATACGAATGATATGATGGACAATCGCGTTCAAGTATGAACTTGGCATTAGGATGTCACATAAGTGGATTTTTATTTTCTTTTGTTACAAAAACTTGCTTAAAAACCTGCAAACAAAGCACCAAAGTTCTAGTCATTAAAATGATTTTTTCCCATATTTTCATATTATGATTTTTTTTTCTAGCGTAAAATCGTTCCCAGTGATTTTAGCCAAATTCAAAAGGGCTTCTTTTGGTTTTGTAGACATTTTATGCACAGCGGCTGTAAATCATTATTATTTCGACTCACGGAACTCGTTACTGAGAGTTCTGTTTGTGCGCTAACACGCATGCTTACAGCCTCAAGCTAACATTAGCGACGCAGAAATTACTATGAGCAATACTGGATCAATCGACTCGTACAGTTCTGAGCCAGAGTCACATTCACTACAGTTCGAGTGTCGAACGCTCATCATGTCTTAGCGTGAACAGGTCAGTGGCTGGATCATTAGTCTGATCTTTTTCAAGCATCTGGTTTTCTGATCCAACGGGATTTGAATTAAGAAATACTCAGAAAGGCAGTTTTAACTCTAAATTCTTTTTCGTAGGTCCTTATTATGAGAACAATGTTACAAAAACAGATTAAAAACACACATTGGTTCATTTTTTAAAAGTAGGGATCATTTTTAGCTAAAATAATTGTTGTGAGCCTGTTTTGATGCAGATCTGCTGCTGCTTCCTGACTGGAGGTTTCAGCAGCGATCCGAATGCAGCCGCTCAGACCTCCTGCTCCGTTATCTGGGAATGAAAACATCTCTGGTTTTAATCGGAGAACAACGGCGTTCTTCTGCTCTCGGGAAAGCATGAAGGCTGCTGATTGGCTGTAATTGGTTCCTCTGGGTTTTTTCTAGCCGGCGTCATCAGAACCGCGTATGTCGAGGAATGTGCTTTTATTTAGGTGTGCTTGTGCCCTCAGAGCGTTGTGAGTCTGTTTTGTGAACATCAGTGTTTGTGTAGCTTTAGATCACAGCTATAGGAAGAGAAGAAGTTTTTTGAAGCTTTATTTCAAAGTTTAAGGTGGAATTCCACTAGTTAAGGTGGGTTAAGATGTGAGGACGTTGATGTTGAAGATAGCGGCGGTTCTTCTGAGGGCCGAACTCGTTTGAACTTGCGATCCCACACCACGGTGTTGAAATGGAGGCGCTGCAGCTGCGACGCCGTCCCCGCAGGACCGCTGCAGCTGCAGGAGTGTGGCTCTGTCAACATGTTGGTTTGCACAAGTTTGGATGTGCAAAGCTCGGGTCGCTGCAATGCAACCTGTGTTTGAAGGAGGAGAGAGGAGTGGCGGTTTGTGCTGGAGCCAAACACAATAGCAGTAAATAATTTCCCAGTTTCACTTCAGCTGCGGCTGAGAAGGCTGCAGACTTTGATTGGTGGCCACGCCTCAATGGGGGTGGGGTTGTTTTTCTGCGTGATTCTGATCAGACTCACAAACACGAATCAACAGATTGTTCTGGAAATGAAAAACAAAAACCAACAAAGTGACTTTAACTTGAAAGTGAAATGTGGAAGTGATGAAGACTTTGATAAACCTGTGGGAACGGAGCAAACCCAAACTCTGTTCAGGGGAATTTCAGCTCAGAAAATTGAGCAAAAAGGAGTCTGGAGTGAAGTTTATGAGAGTAAAATCTGTAATCATCTGTGATGGTGAGTGATCCTTCAGTCTGTAAAATGACGACCAAACAAACAAACCAAAACATGAGTACAGTGGGAGCAGAGGAACATTTAAAAGTTGGATGTTTTTTGTGATTTTGAGAGGACATTATTTTACTTTTATTATTAGGTTGAGCCAAAGAAACAGCAGATCTGGACTCTCTTTTCTTCCACTTGTGTGGTGGATCCGTTTGTTTTCCTCTAAACATCTGCGGCTGTAATGAAGGTCAACAGCAGAAGATCGGTGTCACGGCGACGGCGTGCTCCCCTCCTCTCTATTGTCCTTACCTTGTTTTAAGCGATTCGATTCACAGTTTTAAAGTCACGATTTCAATGTTTTTCAGATTTCTTTTTTCTCAACACAATGAATCAAAGGTATTTTAAAGCATGAAAATTCTACCTTTTGAGGTTTTAAATGCATTTTCCTGTTCACTCCTCACTATAAATGAACCTCAAAGTGGTATTTTGATCCATTCATGCATTTAAGAGTAATCCTCTAAAAACCTGCAGCTCCTCCCATACCCACGAAAACGAGCGGCTGGAAACGTGCTAACGTAAGATCGATGCCAACAGCTCTCTACAGGAAGAGTCTGTGCTGGAAGCTCCGCCCCCAGACTACAACGAAAGCGCACCCACCTTCTCCGCGGAGCTGTGGTGCCGATGTAGTCATCCCCCGCACCAGGGACCGCTCTCTGACCCATCTTTCCAGATGGTCTCGCTTCGTTTCCAACTGGACTGAACTTCTGTTCGCGCTGAGATTCCTCTGAATACGAAACGAACCGAGAGCAAAACAACTGAACCAAAACGGCCATCGTACCCGACAGTCACGTGATGTTAACACGTTAGAAATGAGGCGGTCAGGCTGCTGCCGTGACGTCATCTTAAAGCTCAATTGTGGTTTCAACAGAATTCTCTTAAAAACAATTCCAAAAACATGATGAGACATGGAAACTCATTCAAATGTGTTCAGATTAATTCATGCTCAATAAAACAACTTTTAACGTGATCCACAACAATCTACACGTCACAAACACTCATTAGCGTGTGTAGCCGTAGCGTCTCCAGTAACCGTCATGCAGGATTCCTCCGCGATACCAAAGCTGCAGTAAAAAGTGTTGAATCTGGCCTTCATACAGAAGATCAAAATCCATCAACAAAATAAAAATCTGAATAAGTGAAAAATCCTGACAAGTATTTTCAGACCGCAGCGAATCCATTTCTCTTCTGTTTTGACCCGCCCCCTTAACTGCTGGCCAATGACTGAAGAGATCTTTAGTCATGTGGTTTTGCTTACATAGTTTGGTCACGCTGAGGATTCTCGGGGAGGCGGGCTTAAGGATGATGTCATGAAATGGGCGGGATCGACGAGGAGTGAAAGGCGGAGCCTCAGAGATCAAGTCGTTTTACTTCCGTATATTAAAACGGTTCATAAAAATGACAAATATTTCATGAATAATTTGTTGGTTTTTTTTACCCCTCACATCAAACTATTTTCCTGCTAACCGAAAGGATTCATTACAAATAAACAATTATACTTAATACTGAAATGATCACACATCCTTACTCGTCTCCATGTGACGCAACAATCGGCGCTCGCTCAGACCGTTCACGCTGAGACAAAAACACAGCGGGCTGAAGAGAGTTCATAAAAAAAGAGCACGGCTCCCGGAAGGAAGTCAAAAGGGAAACGGTTGTGAATCTGCGGCGTCACGGTAGATTTCTCAAAGTTGCGATGAAAATATAAAGTTACAGCAAATCTCGACTTGCTTGATTTGTGTTAATAGTTATGATCACAACATTGCTAAATCCTGAAAGGACTGACTTTTGTGATAATCTTCAATCCGAAGGAGATGTGGGAATTCCTCTAAGGGGAGCGCAGCTGAAGAGCCGCTTCACACAGGGGCGCCTGCATGAAGAAATATCATCAGTCTGCATTTCTAAATTTAGCCACGCGCCCTGACGAACCAATTCTCTAATTCTCTGCATCGATGACCATGTTGACGAGTTTGAACCATTTTTTTACATTACATCTTTACTTGTTTACATTTCATATCACCTTTTAAAATGAAGCATCATTTCTAAAAACCTGAGGGAAAGCGAGCGGCTGACGTCAGAGTTTGGATTGGACCGGAGCTGATTAAAAACAGTCATTTCTATCCTCCGGTTCTGCGCCGCATGTCTGACCACAGACTGGATCAGAGCGGGGCTGGAAGGAGTCCACGGCTGCTGGAGCTGCCAATCTCTCCTGGTTTGTAATCCAGGCGGGATCAGGGACTCCACTGTTATCTGGAGAGCATAACTGACTTCCAGCTGAACGGTTCTGGTTTACTCGTTGGTGTGAGAGTTTGTGCAGCTTTTCTGCTCCCTGTCAGGCGTTGGAGTCTTTTGTGAAACACTAAACTGCTCGTGAACGTCCAAGAGAAGGAAAAGACTGAAATGCTTCTCCATTCTGCACTTCTACAGTCTGCTTAGCTTCAAAAGTAGCAAACACTCGTGCACGCTCGCATGGAGCACCGACACGCACTCAAGTCTCACCCATAAATGTTCCTTTTCCTAAATATTTCAGCACAGATTTATTATTTAATGGCTGGAATCTGATTCTGTCTCACAGATGAAGAACAAAAGTAAAAATAAAAAAGTAAAGGACCAGAAGATGCAGGATGAAATGTGGGTGGGTACTCGGCTCCGGAGGTTGCATCCGTGCGCAGACATGCCTGCTGATAGCGTGTGAATTCTCACATGTGGGTAGGAAGTGTGCCAGCGGCTGAACAGATAAACGGGGAAGACAAACAGACGGAATAAGAACTCCCAGATGTTTGTCTGATCCACGCTCGCTGCCTCCAAATCCTCTCCTGGTTTTTACGTGACTGATGGAAGTCACTTCCTACTGTCGGAGCCGTCTTTAGTTCGACAGAAAACTCTGTAAATAACTTTGTTTTGTGTAAATACTCTCCCGTGTTTTGTATGCTAACCACTCGACTGAGAGTTTCCATCCAGTTCAGCCTCTTTTTACAGGAGCGTTATCTGGAATTAAGGTTTTATTCTGCAGATACAGCAAGTTTTTTTAAGTTTATGACGAAGAAAAGTGGATGCAGGACGCTCTCGTTGGACTTTTATTGCTGTTTTTTTTATTTTTTACTGTGACATAGATTTCTTTTTTGTGTGTTGGTTTCACATTTTGTTTCCTTTTGGTTTTTTCTGTTTCTTGTATGGAGTTTCTACCTTCATTTATGGGAGCAGAAAGCAGGTCTGTGCACAAAGAACGTTACAAATTTACTGATTTAATAAAGATAATTCATAAATCAGACAAAATAATATCTTTGCACATTTAGGGATGTATATATTTTTAATAAAATGACACAGAATTAGTCTTCAGAGGACGATTTTGGGGTCAAATCATATACTTAAAATTTATTTTGAAGAAATGCTAAAAAAAAATGGATAAATAAATATAAAATAAAAAGTTTTACTAATTAAAAAATGATGTTTATCTGTGGCAGCTCCTGGTTTGTTATTTTGATTTTTTATTCTTTGCTTTCAGGCTTTAATTGACAGTTTCAATTCATAACTTTTGTTTTTGGAGTCTATCTTACTTTTCTACTTGAGGGCGGGGCTTTGAGCTCATTGGCTGCTGGGATATGATTGACATTGTGTGATTGAGGTGAATCAGTTGTTGGCGCTGCCTGTGTCATCCTTACTGGGGCTACCAGAGGTGATTATTGTAATAGTCGATTAATTGGGTCACCGTGGTTTAAAAAAAGACTAATCATCTAGTAAAATAGTCGTCAACTATTTTACTTGACTAATTGACTAGTTGTGGCAGCCCTAATCCATACTCTGTTGTGGCGTCATTGACTGTATGAGAGAACTGGACAGAGTGCCCCCTCCCCCCTGGCATTCCAAACAGGAAGTTCCTGCTGGCTCAGATGAACCATTCCAGTTCTTAATTTTTTTGTGATATGTTTTCTGTAGTTCAAGTTATTCTAGTTCTAAACGGACCAATCAGAGAACTCAATGAAAGTATGTGGCCTTTCTTCAAAGCATTTGATTGGCAGGTTTAGTCCAGCCCTCTTAAAAGTGGAAGGGGTGTGTCCTTCCAACAGGCTCACTCCTGATTAGTGAGAGTGGTTGTCATAGAAACGTTGACCCAGATCGATTTAAACCAATCACTGCTTACTGATGACGTCCGGCTCCAACGTGGCCACGTCTGTATCGCGAAAAAATGGCGTCTAAATTTACTTAATTTAATTGGAGGCAGAATTAAACAATTTTCTTTGGTTGATGGCATACTCTCCGTCCAGTTCTCAGATACAGTCATGAGTTCAATTGGCAGGTGGAAAATTCTAAATTGAAATGTAAAAATTGACCCAAAAAGATAATTGAAAACACAAAACAGCAGCTTTTGCAAACGAGATCTTTTTTTTTTTTTATTTAGTAAAATTGCAATCACACATGCCAAAATGCCACTGCGACAATTGGCACGAGGACGCAGAAGTTTAAAGAAAAAGTTACAATTTTACAAAGAACAGATTATTTTTTTGACATCAGTCAGTGGCCAATCGGGCACATTTGGAGGTCGCCCGGTGGCAGTCCAGTGACAGGAAGGGAGCAGCACAATGATGGACTGATAGGAGGGTCTTCAAGTTCCCAAAAATCATCAGATGATCGACCAATTCAGACTGCCACCCTCCTGCCCCTGTGCTGCCATCCCACTGCCACCAACCGATTGTTAGAAATAGTTAACAACGATTTCCCGGCGATGATGAGAAGTCAATTTGGCTAAAAATGAGTGAATTTGTGTGTTCAAATCTGAGTTGTGAATGACCAGTGGTGCAGAATGGCCCATTTTTGATATACCCCAGGACAGGGGTCTGCAACCTTCAACAGTTAAAGAACAATTCTGGAGGATTTCTTACTGACGACATCCCAGCAGGAGCCACCAAGTCTAAGTTCACCCTTTAGAAAAAGAAAATCCTTATTTGTATTTGTGGTGTTGCTACTATCATAATAAAAACAAATATTTTTGTTTTTCAAGCATCAAGAAAGCAGAAACATAAAGAGAAAATGGCCTTTTTTGAAACATGAATTAGTTTCTAATTCTTTAGAGGTCTACATGACTTTCTTTCAAAATAAAAGACATCCGACACCACATAAAATGTCGTAGTAGGTTGTTAAAAGTCAGTAGTGATGAAAAATAAACACACCCAAAACCGTTTGCTAATATAGATAGCATATAGTGACCCTTATCGTGTTTTTCCTAATTAAAATCCTTGATTTTTTATTCTAAAAAAGAAAGTGCACCTTCTGTTCTGTTGTGGATTCTGTTCTGGTGTGGATTCTGTTCTGGTGTGGATTCTGGTTGTTTGAAGTGATCGACTTCTACCTGAAATTCTGTAGCCAAACTGCTTGAGGGATTGTTGGGGCATTATGGGTAATGTAGTCAGGTTACTGGTGGAGCCATACATACTGTTCATCAATTATTTGCGAAAGTGTTGATGAAAGTTTGACTTTTATTTATTTATTGCTTAATAAATTTTGTCTAAAAATACGTGACCTTTTAAAATAAAAAAGATTGTTTTTTTTCTTTAACCAGAGAGCTGTAATGGAGGTTAAAGAGCCCCATGTGGCAATGGCGGTTCTTCACATGACCATAGCATAAAAATCTCATGATGTAATCTTTAAACTGTTTTCCAAATGTAATTGATTTCTTTTTATAAGATTCTTAATTCCCTTCAATCTGATCTTAGTTTGACCCCGTAGAACTCCCTCTCCGCTGATGAGAAGCCTCGGGAATGTTCCGTCGTCTTCACGCCGCTCTCTTCAGCTAACAGTTAAAAGCGTCACAACTCGACTGGCCGGCTAGTTAGTCCTCCAGCCAGTAGGGGCGCTCTGTTAAAAAAGCCAGGGGCTTGAGAATGCGGTCCTGAGAACGTTGTTGAGTCTCCGGGCCTGCAGGTTTATACTACTGGCTCCAGTTATATAAACCTGCAGGCCTGGAGACCCAACAACGCTCTCAGGACCGCATTCTCAGGACCCAGATCTTTTTGAGACAGCGCCCCTACTGGCTGGAGGACTAATAGCATCCTTTGGACGATTTTAGGAATCGTTTTTTGAGACAGCGCCTCCTTCCTGCTGGGTGCCATTTATCTTTTTTTTTTTTTTAATAAATGCTACTAATGTTGGTTTTGACTGAATATTTCTAATGATTTTCTTACTGTTGAACTATACATTTATTTTTAACCGTTTTGGCACCAGGGTTTTTCAGTGGAAATCTAATTCAGTACATATAGATTCTTAAAACATTTGGCTAGAGAATCCAAACTGATTTTTCTTTATTATTTTGTCTAACTGCTGATAGAGTTGAGTCTGGTATTTTCCAACCACCTAAAACTTATCAGAAGTTGAGACTATTGGGATCTTAATACAAATTTGTCTTTACATTTTGTTTTATTCTGTTGCACTAATTTAACACATTCTCAATGAGAAACGCATGTATTTCACAATTAAATAAAAACGAAATATAATAAATTGAAAAGTGCCTGGGTCCTGAGAATGCGGTCCTGAGAACGTTGTTGAGTCTCCGGGCCTGCAGGTTTATACTACTGGCTCGCAGACGCAGCGACATGCAGCTCTGCACGCAGACAGGTGATGCTGAGGCCAGCGGGTCTCACCTTTGACCCGTGATGCGATACTCCAAAAGAGGCTTCATCCACAGACGCTCCCCCTCCCTCCCCCACAGATAATCGTTCTTAATTCTCCGCTGGTCGCTGCCAGCTTGTCCAAATTGTGATTGACTGCCATCTCACATGGAGAGTCCAGGAGATGCTCCTCTCCCTCCTCCTCCTCACGGTAGATTAACCCGATCGTTGTCAGGTTTCCGACCGCCGCCGAGGTCTCTCAGGCTCATGGCCGCTCCGCTCGGGGAACATATGAAAATTCAGGAGGCATGGGGCTGTTTTTAGGTCTGTGTGACGCACTGCGAACAGTCTGCGCTTCCATCTGCTCAAACACAGTTTGAAACACAGACGACAAATGTTTGCTGAATCTTCGTCTCTGTTTGCGGCGCAGTCTTCCTCTCTGGCTCCTATGAACGCTCCTCACATCTCAAACAGAACCTCTGCTGGTTCTGCTGACAGAAAGAGCAGCTGCAGGAAACCTCCGGCTGGATTCGTTTCTGCTCCTTCTCTGCTCATAAAAGACTTTCTGAAGGTGCAGCTCCATAACTCACAGATGAAGGACTTATTTAGTTTTGTTCGGAGGATAGAAACCTCTCATCGGAGGTTCTGAATTTCTGCTTTTGTCTAGTTCTGGTTTTGTTCTGCTGATGTAACCCGCCTCCCTGGAATAAATGTCCTTCTCAAAACACGTTAAAAAGAGAGAAAAAAGGATTTTTTTCATATTAGTCTCAGTAAGACTTCTTAAAATAAACTGTAATCTGCTCTTTTAAGACAAAACCTAAAATTAGTTATGAACACTAATATTTATGTATTTACATTTATACAACATAATGCAAAAACAGGTATAAAAATACATTTAAAAAGGAGCAGGAAGAGATAAAAAAATCAGTATGGGCTTACAGTATATTAGAGCTTCTATCTACTTTAAAACACTCGAAATATACTAAAAATACACTTAAAATACTTTTTTCATAACACACTCATTTTATTATCAGGGATTGACTATTTCTAAAGAAGTGTCAGATATTTTGGTTCAGTAAGTGGAAATACTGTTTTAAAATATTTTTGTTTTGATACAAAAAAAAAAAAAATCTTCAAAGTAGATACATACTGTATATCTATTTTTGCCCAAATATTTAAATTTTAAAGCACATCAGTCTAACTTTGTTTCGAGAACATGATTATTGTTCTCTTGAAATTTTAAAATAAATTAGTCCTCAAAAATGTTAATTTGTTAAGTAAATCCAATAAAATGTTCTGGTTTTGAAATAAAATCTACGTTTCCATTGTCTTTGAAATTGATCAAATTGGATTTGTGATGATAATTTTGCCAAATGAAAACACAACAATTTAGAAAAATGACGCATTATTGGAAAAAACAGTTTCTGAGTTTGGAGGAGGTGTTTTTATCTAAATTGATATTTTTTGCAAAACTGCAATGGAGACGAGTTAAATGAGTCACATGACCAACCTGAACATTCTTACTCCCAGCTTGTCATAAACAGTACAGATTTGTCCATTATTTGATGTTTTGGGTGTCCCCAACTCGTCATTTTTTGCCGTGCTGGTTGTTGTCATTAAATCAAGGGTCCTTAACCCTCGGGACGTGGTTCTGGACGCGGTAACACACTGGTACTGGGTTAAGGTACCAGTACTGGGTAAGGGTGGGGGTACTGGTCCATGTCCTGAGGGTTGGAGACCCCTGAATAGCCTTGGGCTTCCTTGAAAAAGATGTTTTTAATCTCACCCTAGTTTAATAAAGATTGAAAAAAAATTAGCATGTGCATTTTTTGGTGTTGAGCAATCTCACCCCCCTTTCCTGTCACCCATAACTAAGAAGTCTCTCTTTACCTGCTCTCCCACTAGCTTACAGCCCTCTCACCTCCAACCTAGAATAAGCGGTGCAACAAAAATACCAGCAATATCAGACGTACAGTTCAGATCAGGAGTGTCAAACTCAATCGCACAAAATCCAAAACACACCTCAGGTCGCGGGTCGAACAGGATAAACATTTATTGAACACTCTGAAACCAAATTTGTAAAACTTTAAAACCCTAACTTGTTAACATATTATGAACTAGATATATTAGATTACCTACAATAATGCTAGTGTGAATGCTGGAAGCTGAATTTGGCCACTAAAGATGCTGAAATTGATGGCTAAAACCGTTAAAGCTGATAGTTGACATCACTGAAGCTAGTAGCAAAAAAAAACGCTGAAGCTAAAATAATAGCTAAATGCCAAATCAGCCTAAAAAACAAAAAGCAAAACAAAAAAACTTAGGTTAGCCAAAACAGCTAGCATGTAGCTGAAATATTAGCTAAACTCCAAAACAGCCTAAAAACGGAAAAAACATACATTTACCAAAATACCTAGCAAAAAAAAAAAAAAAAAAAACTTTCATACAAAAATAAAAAAGCTGGAATATTATTCTAGAATAAATCAACTTAAACCTTAAATAACTTTCAATATTTTACTCTACATAAAAATATGTTTTGTCAAAATTTTACAAGTAAGAAATAAGTGCAAGATAACATCGGGTCATTAATAACAATAAAATAAAATGATCTGGAGGGCCGGATCCGGCCCCCGGGCCTTGACTTTGACACATGTGGTTTAGATCCAGATTTCAGCTCAGACGAGGAAAACAAAGACGTTCATGGATCTGTCTGCAGGTGGATGCATCAGAATGGAGCGGACTGAGGAGTTTGTGGTCACAAAAGTTGTCGGCTCCAAGCTGTGTGTCTGCTCGTGATTCACAATGATTTAAAATGAAGAAAACCTCAGAAACGCCATTTTATGCTAAATTTTCTTTATATAAGTCCTCCATCATCAGAAAATTGCCACAAGAACACGTTAAAAAAACAAAGATTTGGTCTTCAAACCAGACGCAAGTACGTGGTGGGATTTGGTCTCGCGGCGGCCTCTGTGCGCCCGTGTGGCGGCAGATGGTGGGAGCAGCATTAGGACGGGCCAGTCGGGACACCCGTCTGTCTTCATGGCTCCCGCCATCTCCTCGTCCTTCCCCCTCCACCCGCCTCTGTCAGGCGGATGAATGGCCGCGTCACCGCCGCGCCGCTCTTTCATCATCCGTCTCTCCTGCTTTCATTCCTCCGAGAGTGTCAGGGCGCCGGATCCCTCCATCAGTCAGACGGGCATCAATCTCTCCATCATCACCTCCTGATGTGTATTTACTGTATTTGTTTGTTTGTGTTGCCCTCTTCTCCCCTCCTGTTGATCAAGGTCAGTGGGCTTGCCCCCCCACCCCCACCCTCGTGGTTTGCGCCCATCCAGCCGTCGACTCGTCCCCTCCCCTTCTCAGTTTTGCTCGGGCTCAGCTCTGCGGATTAATTACTGGGGAACCCGCCGCGCCTCTGACCTCCGCCATCGGACTAATTGAAATCTAATTGAATTGTGCTTGTCTAGACTAATGAAGCCTCGCCACTGACACTGCCAATCTCCTGGTCTTAGCCGCAAGCCGATAGCCACCCAGCCGCAGCTTACCGAGCGTTAAGCAACAGGCAGCCATGTTACCAAATCAGGTTAAAGTAAGCTTGATGGGAACAAACATGTTGGGACTGATGATGATTAACCAGCTTTAATTAACTTTGATCGGGAGAGGAATACTTTTGGATTGAGGATAAAATGGACAAAAACGAGAGAAAGAAGCGAACTGTAGCTGGAATCCACGGAGAGGAAACCAGAGAGCGGGTTTCATCGTCAGTCTGCTGTCGTCTGGAGAGTGAACTCTCCTCCTGAAGAAGCTTCGTTCCTCAACGACAACAAGAATCTGATTACCTCTCAGCTGCTGTTTGTTATGGAAATGATTACAACCGGCTTTGGTTTCCAGCTGAATGATGACACTTGTCCCCGATGCTTATCAGCTCCACATCGACGCCAGCTCTGATTGAACAACAACCCCCCCACATCACACTGAAACGAGAGTGCTGCTCCTGGGGTCACATGTGGGAGGTCCTCTAAACAAACGTCAAGCTTTCTGATTGGATGTTGTGGTTGCTGGTTCTGCTCATCTCCAAGTTTGGTTGGTTGTTGGAGGATTCAGAGATTCCTCATGCCTCTACAAAATCATCCATCCATCCATCTATCTGTCCGTCCATCCATTCCTTTGCTCATCCATCCATCCGTCTATCCATCCATCTGTCCATTCATCCATTCATCCATTCATCCATTCATCCATCCATCCATCCATCCATCCATCCATCCATCCATTCATTCATTCATACATTCATCCATCCATCCATTCATACATTCATCCATTCGCCCCCACATCCATCCTTTTGCACATTTGTCGATCTGTCCATCCATCCATCCATCCATCCAACCTTCCATCCATTTTTAGAACCTGCTGAATCTCCTTCAGAGTCACGGGTTGCTGGAGCCTATCCCATGTTGGGCTGAGGCGGGGTTCCCCCTGAGCAGGTCGCCCGTCTCATCCAGGGCTACACTTCTACCCACACTCATGTGCACACCTAGGGACAATTTAGAGATCCCATCAGCCTATGAAGTCTGTTTTTGAGAGGCTGAAGACGAGATGAAGTCGTCAGTCGAAAGTGTAAATTCACATACTCTAATCCAGGGTCTGCAGCCTGCAGATCCACTTGTGGCTCTTTTTCCTCTCCATATTGGCTCTTTGACCAAAGAGAAAATAAAATAATAGAATCATTTGTATTTAGATTGACTAACTTTATGAATTTAGACTGAGGTACACCTCAAACATAACAAATATTTTTACATTTCTGCTGATTTGAAGAGGTCTTGTTGGCTCTACGCTTCCTCCAGAATAAACAGATTTCAAATACTAAACAAGAATTTGGGTAAAAATGATTATCTTTTATGATTTTAAAGCACATAGTATCTTATGTTGTCCAGAGCTGCACTGTTATGATCCGGTTTGGCACAAGGCGTCTTTTATTTTGAAAGGAAATCCTATGAACTTCTATCAAATGTAAAAATTAATATCACATTTTGAAAAAGTTCCATTTTCTCTTAATATTTCTGTTTTTATTCATGCCAGAAAGGAAATATGAAGAAACATATTTTTTACACTGAATCCCGTTCCTGACACTACCACAGAAAAACTTTTATTAACGAGAAAAACTGTAACTGTTCATGTCGACGGGTAAAATAAAGTTCTTTTTGATCGATACTGAGGTACTTCTGGGTCTGGATGTTGATGTCTGCAGCCAGCTCCTCTTCACATTCTGGAACTGTGGGACGAGGCGGAATTCCCAGAGAAAAAAACAGACTTAAAGAATCCAGCTGGGATTCGAATCCGGGCTTTTTCACCGTGAGGCGAGAGTGCTAACCACTACACCACCATGCAGCCTTTACAAATCTGCTTTATTTCTAAAGAATCAAAGTTGTTTCACAGCAATACCTACAAAAATGTATGAATATTTTATGTTTTAGGATTCAGTTTAATCCAGATCACTCAAAAATGACCAGGTTTTTCAAAATAAAAGTCTGTAAAAGTGACTGACAGATTTCATCAGTTTTTGGTGTATTTTACTAAACAGACTGAACTGTTGGGAGCAGAACAAGTGATGAGGTCTAAAAGGATAAGAAAGAGAACACGCTAGAGACTGCAGCACAAATGGGGGAATGAAAATGGACAAAAAAACATCTAAGAAGACAAGAAAAGAAAGGAGGAAGAAAAAGTTAAAAACACTGGAACATCTGCAGAAAACTGACAGAAAACTGAGGAATCATTTAGTCATTTTTGGAGTTTCAGATGATCAATCTGCTCATTTTAACTCTTCGTAATTGTAATAGTATTAGATTAACAGGTGCCTCTAATGTTTTAGTTTATGGTCTATTATGTCTTGTATACATGTGTTAATATGACAGAATAAATAAAACAGCGAGTTAAACTCACCTGAGGAAGAGAACGACGGAGGATGAGGGGAAAGAAAAGGACGTGGAGAACCGCAGGACTTTAACTCATTCACACTCTGAGAGGATCCAGAACAGGACAGAGAACTATAAAAAAAGTCTGCGATCTCCTTTGAGAACCGACAACCTTTTCCTCATCCTCTCCTCCCGTCCCTGAAGAGGACAAGCGTCAACAATGGCCTCGCTCCTCCGACTTCATGGCGAGTAGAGAGGAGGTGGGCTGCTGTCAAAAGCTCTTTAGACGGACACTGAGGCCTGCTGGCGGCGGGGAACTCCAGGGAGCTGCTGGTTTTGTCGTTCCTTCTTTAGAGACGGAGCCTTGATTCCACATAACTTATTCATTTGATGTTGCCTCTTTTTTTGGCTCTTTGTGGGCTGGAATACATTAGCAACTTGGCAGAGGAGAGAGGATGCTAATGTGGAAGAGAGGAGGATGAAAGGAGGGATGGAGGGAAGGAAGCAGAGTCATTAAAGGAGGAGAGACTTTATGGTGTGTGGGAAGGAGGAGTGACCTTCCTCTTCACTGTCGTCCCGGCGTTTTTATCCCCGAGCTCGCTTCAGCGGCACGCTCGGCGCGTGCAGACGCCACGCGTCAGGAACTGCAGTTCACCTGTCGTTCTCCTTTACCTGTGCAGGTCCCCCTGCAGCCCGGCCAGTCGTTCAAGTTCACAGTCCTGGAAACGCTGGACCGCATTAAGGAGGAGTTCCAGTTCCTCCAGGCTCAGTATCACAGGTATGTATCACACAGAGCCGCTTTTATTCTGAAAGGTACATTCCTTACAATATCAGCTGAAGATAAAAAAAACACTCTGATCATCTTTTAATCTATGTTCAGTGTTCCCAGTCGTCTTTTAATTCTGATTTAGCCAAAATCAAAAAAATCTGTGGTATTTTTAGGTCATAGTTTCTGCAGAGCGGCAGGAGTTCATTAGAAATTCACCTCTGAGATGTGGGCGGGACTATTGCCCGGAGCAAGCCCACCCTTATTTCCCATAATCCATCTGTCCACACACACTCCCACTAGCTTACAGCCCCTCACACCTCCAAGCTAGCATTAGCAATGCAACAACAATGGGAACAATATTGCAGTTATCCAGTCGGATAACTTTGATCCAGATTCCAGTTCAGACGAGGAAAACAAAGACGTTTGTGGATCTATTTGTCTGTAAGTGGATGATCAGAATGGGGCGGAGCTAGGAGCTTGTGGCCCCGCCCACAGTATTTTTTTACATTCACAAATACGACCTTTTTCAAACTGAATTTTTTATCTTTTTTATTTTTTATTCAAATTTCACACCAATTTGATTATAGAAATGGTCAGAAATACAAATTTAGCTTAATTTTCTTTACATATATCAGGAATAGACAAGCTACGACCGGATGCGGCCCGTTAAACTATTTAATTTGGTCTCCCAAACTGGAATGAATTATACTTCTAATCCTTAATGTTTTGTGTTTTCCTTGTAATTCCAGTGTGTCCACATAGATGGCGCAATATAAATATATTGACTTTTGTTTAGAAAGTGATTCTGTTATGCGTAATAATGTGCTGTTGGATTATCTGTTGTTTTTCTGACGTTCATGGGTGTTTTTTTTTGAGTCAAACAGTCATTTTTCTCCGCATTTTCAGCTTTTTTCTAACTTTACCTACTCTATATCCCTGAAGGACATCAACCAATCCGTGCACTAAAATCAGAATCATAGTTTTGAAATAAAAACTAAAAAAATATGTTCTGTGTTAACTAAATTCAATCAAAACTGAAGCATTTATTTGTCCAGATTCTGTCTTATTTCTCTTTTGATGTGGATTATTAAAACACTCCACGGATCTGCTCCTGATCTGGTCCTTTGTCAGATTTTAGAAGTCTGTAACAAAAATTATGTCAAATCAAACTTTATTTGGAAATAATTTAAAAACAGTTTTCCTTTACAATAAATATTTATATATGTTTTGGGACAAAAACTGCTTTAACCCTTTAATACCTGAGGCATTCCCAGGGAAATCTTTCCTTTTCTTTTTTTTTTCTTCTTTATTTCAGGATAAAGAGAAAAAATAGAAAAAGAATAAATAAATAAATAAAAACCCCAAGTTTTTTTTTCGTATTTTTTCTTTCATTTTTTCCTCTTTTTTCAGAAAAAAGGAGGAAAAAAGAAAAACAAAATCTTTGTCATAATATAACTTTTCAATTGTTGACACGATCAACATAATTCAGTAGATTTTAAAGGAGAAAAGCGGCTCGTCGAGCCGCTTTTCTCCTTTAAAATCTACTGAATTATGTTGATTATGTTACGATTGAAAAGTTCCAGTAAATAAAGGAACATCAACACTGCAGCTCTGGTTTTAAAGGGCTAACTTAGTTTTTAATAAAAGAATTCATGCTTTTATTTTGAAACTTTTCCTTTTACATCCCCACTTATGTGAAAACTCTTTTTCATAACCAAATAATGCATGTTTTGATTGGAAAATTGAAAAAAAAAGTTTAAATAAAATGAAAATGAACTTAAAATAAAAATATTAATATTTTGACAGTGATATTCAGCCGTAATCTGAAAACTTTAACACTATATCTGATATTTACTTCTTGTCAAACTTAATTTAAATCCATTATTTCACATAATTTAACATTTAACCCTCAAAAAGTAAATTTTTGTAAAATGTTTAAGATACTAAATGATCAAAACTCTCTCTAGTAAAGGACAAATAAAAAAACATTTAACCTCATATTTTACTTTTTTAAATATGTTATTGGGAAAACAAATGTTTAATTATTGAAACAATAAAGAAATTTCACAACCGAATGTCCAAACATTTGAGAGGTCCCACTACAGAGTCTTCTATCTCCTCTTCTCCTGACCGTCCTCAGCCTGCTGGGATTGCTCCGCTCCAATGACATTGCTGCAGAATTTCAAATATTTATGACTGTCAGTGAATATTTGGTCTCCGTTCTGTAAAACCCGGTAATCCAAGATGACGACGTTGTTTCTGCAAAAATCTCTATAATTTGTTTGAGCGTTAAAGAGTCTCGAGATGCAGACGGCGGTCCGGGTTCCAACATGGCTGACGTGTTTATAATTCAGGGCCTGTAGCTGGAGGTCACCGGGGGTCACGCTATCATGTGGCCGACCCGGAGTGAGCTCAGGAGGACACTGCAGGTTCAACGCTTCAGCTTTAAAGGATCTCAAGGATGCAAGGAGCCTGTTTTTATATGTCTATGGCGACGCTACAGCTTTAAATGTTGAGTTCATCTCTGAGTAAAAGCTGCAGAAACGTTGTAAACCACATCTTTATTTATTTATTTTTTTAACAAAGTTGTTTTTATTTAGAAAATATTAAGTAGCCTTTATTCTCTTTCTTATTTTTATTTATTTTCCAATCAGGTCATAAATTATTGTCTGAAATTGATTTAATATTCACTTCAACAACTGAGTTTTAGGATAATCTAACGAGAAAAATGTTCTAATTAAGAAAGTTTTTCAAAGGCAAAATTACATTCTTAAAATATGAATTCTTGGAAAGACCTCTGCAGATTTTTATACCTACAATTTTTAAGGTTTTAAGATTAAAAAATGTGTTTTTTTGTTTTTTTTTGCTGAGAATCGCTTGAAATAAAAAAAATCAAATAAATCACAGAATAGATTTTAGATGACTTCCTGCCGTTTAAACCCCCAACTTGATACGTATTTTTTTTATTTAACTCCAATATCTTTCGTAGTTTTTAATTGTTATTTATATATTTGATCTGAAAATACACATTTTTGTTGAATACTGTGTTTATATTATGAACATTTTGTTTGGCGACGCTTTAAATTTCAATAAAGATATTGTGAACCTGAATAAACGAGACGTTTTTCACAGCTAACTGACATTAAATGCCGATTTTTTTGACTCGTGGAGAGGATGCAGCGTCAGACTTTCTCACCTCCGAGTCTCTTGAACTCACAGAGAAATCTCACGAGCTTCTCTCCGTTTGTGTCTCTGCTTTGGTTTCAGCCTGAAGCTGGAGTGTGAGAAGCTGGCCAGCGAGAAGACGGAGATGCAGCGGCACTACATCATGGTGAGTCCCGCCGTGGCGCTTGTTCGTCTGTGTGGAAGCTGTGACCTGATTCCACCTGCTGATACTTTTGAGGAAGAAGCAGTGCCGAACATTCACAGACCAGATAACCTCATTGTAGATGAACCATCATCCGCTCTGGGATCAGTCTCCGTCAGGCGAAGAGGCCGAGAGGAGTTTCATGTGTGACTTCTGTTGTTTCGGGTTTAGAAAACCTGCTCTCACGTGACGTGATGTGGTTTGTTTGTTTCATCTGAATCACTACATTTTTGCTAATCTGCTCTCAGACTGAACTGGCTTTATGGGATTAAATGCACCATAGAGGAGTGAGCACGCTCAGATTGAAGGCTTAGTTTGTAAAAATGTTCACAGTGAGAATGCTTTATCTCTTAATTATTTTATCTTTATGTCTTTTTCCGTACGTTTTTGTCGAGTAAAAACTCACGCCTACTTTTAGCAATTCCTGCAGTCTTCACTGTTGGTACTTTTGGTATTCGTATGTTTTACAGTTTTTAAGATTTTACGCAATTCATGCAAATTTTCCCCGATTGAAAATGAATGGGAACGTTTTTAAATCCTTCAAAAACTTTGTGCACTTCTGAAGCTCATACAACATTGGTATCAAAACGTTCAGCACGTTCAGAAGATAGCTGTTTGTACTTGAGGTATTCATATCTTTTACGGTTTTTAAGATTTTACGCAATTCAAGCAAATTTTTACCCAATTGAAAGTGAACGTGATAATTTTTTAATTCTTCAAAAACTTTGTGTACTTTTCAAAACTATCCAATTTTGGTATCAAAACATTCAGCACATTCAGGATATGTATGCTTGCACTTTTGATATTCATACATTTGACGGATTTAAAAATTGTACACAATTTATGCAATGTTTTTTTTTCCCATTTGAAATGAATGGGAAATTTTTCAGATCTTTTAAAAAATGTATGCAATATTGGTATCAAAACTTTCCACATATTCATGATTGTATTCCATCGTTTACGCATTTTAAAATTTTACTCAATTTTTGCGAATTTTGAATTGTAAATGAATGGGAAATTGTTTCAAATTCCTCAAAAAATTCAACATTTTTGTGCACTTTTAAAATCTATGCAATATTGGTATCAAAATTGTTCAGGACGTTCAGGAAATTCATGCTTGCACTTTTGGTAATCATGTCTTTTACGCATTTTAATATTTTACCCAATTTATTCAACTTTTGTCCCATTGAAAATGAATGGGGAATTTTCAGATCCTTGAAAAACTTTGTGCACTTTTGAAACTTGTGCAATATTGGTTTAAAAAACATTAAGGACGTTCAGGAAATTCATGCTTGTACCTTTGGTATTCATGCATTTTAAAATTTTACACAATTTTTACAAATTTTGCCCCATTGAATTCAAATGGGAATTTGTCCAAATCCTTTTGAAACTTTGTGCACTTTTCAAACCTGTGCATCGTTGGTATCAAAACGTTCAGCACGTTCAGGACATTCATGCGTTTGGTATTTTTAAATGTTACGCATTTTAAAATTTTACACACTTTTTAAAGAAATTCTTCAAAATCTTTGCAATATTGAAACACCAGAATTTTCAGTGTTTGTAATTTCTGTTACTTCTATCTCTTCCTCAAAACGGAAACATTTTTCTGTGTAAAGATGTAGATTTTGCAGTTAAGTCAACTTTTTTAGTTGGAGAGCAAATATTTATTAAAAACCAATTCTAAAAGATCACAAAAACAGAAGAAAATAGAAGTTTAAAATTCCTTTTGTGGACACAAGACTTCATGAAATCATGAGTGGAACCAGTTAGCTTCACTCGAACTGTAAACTGATGACTTGGATGGCTATGAGTTTGGAAAAATAGTTTTTTATTTATTACTATCAGTATTTGTTGCCATCTTGTGTTGATAGATCAGATCTACTGAGATTCTTCTGTCTGACTCCTGCAGCTTGTTTTATCTTGAAATATCTTGTACGTTGTAGTCGGGTGTTTCTTTCTACTATCTTGCCTGAAGGACTCCAGTTTCTTTTTCCCAATGTTCCTCTGATAAAACCGTCTTTATTTCTCCCACATTCGGCTCCTCCATTGTCCGACCTCCATGTGGAGCTCCCGTTCTTGCTCCTGCAGCGTGAGCCGCCGAGCTCGCTGTGTCGGAGCGTCTCTGTGACTAAAGGCTCACATGGATCGTAAGCCTTCGTCTGCGGCTCAAAACCCACACAGAGCGCACCAGAATACGATATGCACCATCTGCTAAGCTGCTCGCATTTCATAAACCTGGGAGAGCAGGCGGGATCAGGGCGGTAAGCTAGATAGACACACAGATGGGTAACCAGAAAGAGGGAGACGCAGACAGACAGGAGACGCAGACAGACAGGAGACGCAGACAGACAGGAGACGCAGACAGACAGGAGACGCAGACAGACAGGAGACGCGGACAGACAGGAGACGCGGACAGACAGGAGACGCAGACAGACAGGAGACGCAGACAGACAGGAGACAGAGACAGACAGGAGACGCAGACAGACAGGAGACGCAGACAGACAGGAGCGCTGGCTTTGAGACGAATGGAAAACAAAGAGGTCAACAGGAAGAAGGCTTCGTCTGATGGGAATGGTGGTGTTAAAAACATCATTTATTTTAATAGAACCTACATAATTAATAACATTGACACTTCAGTTCTTAGAATTAACACTAGAAATACTGACTTAAAGAGTGTTTGTGTCTCATGCTTTTGGTTTCTGTCATGTTTTTTTAATATTAAAGTGTTATTTTTACTTGAAAATCTGCTGCTAGTTTGGTTACATATTTGTTTATTGAGTTTCATAGATTATCTCCTCAGTTTCATCTGCCTAAATCCTGCTAGTCTGTCCTTGTTTTGCATCTGCTAATCCCTCAGAAATGTATTTCATTTCAACCCCATGAAAAGAAGAAAGACTAAAATGACAGAAAGTCTTTCTTAAACCCCTAAAGTGGAAGTTCTCCAGCTGTTCCTTCATCAGAACTGTTTCTGTTCAGCAGAGTTACGTTTACTCTAAAGTGATTATTTCATTCTGTTATCACCAAAACAAAAAGAAAAATGAAAAGATTGAGGTTCCATTGAGGATCCCGGATGTTCACCAAAGAATTTATCAGCCGTTAGCATCTTGAATTCTTGATTTCAAACTGATTTCTATCAAATGTGTTTGTTTTATTCAGCATGTCGATGTTTAAGAGACGCACAGCTGGAGTCGGCCATAATACGGCTTTATTTCTACTATGGTTCACCAAATATTGAAATAAATAAAAATAAAAAATAATTCTTGTTACTAAATGATGTGCACCAAATAGTAACTGAAAAAAAAATTATTCAATTATTAGAAAAAACAAAAGAGCTTTTATCTGGGGTGCAGAACCAGAACCTTTTTTGGTAAAAATTAAAGTAGTAGGAAAAAAAAAAAATAATAATAATTCTGGATAGTAACTGGTGCGCAACAGTTACTATTTGGTGTGCATCAGATACTAACCAGATTTTTTTTTTACTTCAATTTTTTGAAAAACAAGTTCTGGGTAGTTAATTTACTTAATTTTCTTTATGGCATCGATAAGTATTTTTAGAAAAAAAAGACTTCTTTTTTTTTTTTTTACTTGGATTTCTTTTTTATTTATTTTGCTTTAATGTCCCTTTGGGGGCTCCGTACCAAGGCAAAAAGCAGCAGAAAATTCCTTTTTTGGTGTTTTTTTTTTTTTTACTTTTTTGGGTAGTTAAAGGGTTAAGGGTTGGGACTGGGGGGAGGGGTTAAACCACCTAATGGTTCCAGAGCGCGGTTGTGTCTGCAGCTCACCCCTCCCCCAAATACATAGAACAGATTTCACACACGGCGGCGCATGACAACTGATGGGACTTTAACTTTAACATGTTCATGCCTGATGTTTACCTGATCTCAGGTGTCCTGATTTCAGCTGTGGATTCACAGACGAACATCCTCCTCTTCCTCTTCCTCCTCCTCTTCTGCCTCTTCCTCCTCTTCCTCCTCTTCCTCCTCCATGCAACGAGAAGCAGCTTCCCAGCACCGCAGCCTGCACATTATGCAACATTTAATTGAACATTTTGCATATTTGATGTTGTAACCTCTGCAGCGCTGCAGCGCTGGGTGTGTGTGGGGGGGGAGGGGTCATGTTTAAGGTCAGCGGCGGCGTTCCTCCTCATCATGGCAGGAGCTGCAGATGCTGATGACTCTCATGTAGGTTAGCACGGCAGACGTTTAGCACCCTCTGGGCTGGATTGTTTAAACAGGAAATCA
>NC_050515.1:2608510-2636934 GCF_002922805.2 Oryzias melastigma | reverse complement strand
GTGTTGGGGTGGGGGGGTGCAATGAAAGCCAGCGTGCACGCACAGACACGTAAATAATGTGAGGCAACAACGGACCCTCTGCGCCCACAGAGGAGATAACCCAGAAGGCTATATTTAGGCCTGTCATCCACACTGAGGCCTGTTTCCACAGGCGGGGGCCCTCCCCCCTCCTCCATTCATCAGCATTTACTATTAAAAATACCAGTCTGTGGGGGGGGGGGTGCATCTGCAGCTGATGCAGATTTTAAAGGGATATTTTTACAGATCTAAAGATACATTTTTCAGGTCACCGTTCTGCCGGATCATCATTTAGTCTTTTAGGGTGAAGTTTCTGCCCTGCAGAGTTTTTACTCGCCTCATAAGTGAAGTCGTCCACGTTGCAGCTGACAAAAGCACTTCTGCAGCTCGTCCGGATCCTTTCACCCCATCAGCCACCAAAACAGAACCCCATGAAGTGAATGAATGATGGGAAACGCCTCTGATTCCTCTGGAACTCACATATGAAGGGGCTAGAAGTGTGCTTTTATCACTTTATTTCAAATATCTGCTCAGATACGGTGGCCCAGAGGTGACAAATCAAATCATATTAAAGTTTCCAACGCGTGTGTCAAAGTCGGATCTGGTCCTCCAGATCATTTGATTTTATTGTTATTAATGTTATCCTGTCCTGGTGACAACAAAATGCATCGAAAAGAACATGAAATGATTTGTTTTTGCTGAAAAATACACATTTTATTTAATGTCCAGGCTTTGTTCGTTTTGTTCAGGAGCATGTTCATATTTGGATCATTTTAACGAAATGGTCAAAATCTTTTAGGTTATTTGTAAGTGTAGTTTTTCATATAAAGTGGTGTAAAAGTAAAGACATTTTTGTGTTTTTTCTGTTAACTTTTACTTTATTTCTAACTTGTTTAATTTTGACAAAATATATTTTTAGGGAGGGTAAAATATTGAAAGTTATTTAAGGTTTAAGTTGATTTATTCTGGAATAATATTCCTGCCTGTTTTTATTTATAGTGATGGTAAAGTTTTGGTTTTAAAGTTTTAATAATTTAGTTCAATAAATGTTTAACCTGTTCGTCCCGCGACTTAAGGTGTGTTTGGATTTTGGCCCCTTGTGATTGAGTTTGACACTTCTGGTTTAGAACAATTAAAAAAGAAAAACAAACAAAAACATTTTAGAAACCAAAACAGAATAACAGAAAACAAATTCCAAACAATGAGACAAAATCAAAAGGATTGTAAAAAAATGAAATCAAATGAAATGGAACAAAAGAAGAACCTGAGAAAGGTAGATGTTATGGGACCTCGTCTGATTGGATGACGTTTGTTCACCTTTTCAATTTTCTTGGGACTATTTTACAACAGAAGATATTTCTTTATAGTCTGATCATCTTTTGATCTATCTTCAAAGCGTTCTTTTAATGATGTTTTTGCTGTCTTTAGCCAAAATCTAAAAACGTTTTGTGGGACATAGTTTCTGCGCGGCGAGCCAGCAGCTGGTTGCGATCGGGTTCTGGGACTCTGGGCGTCCCGTGACTGCATTGCAGTGTTTGTCTCGGTGATAAATGGCTCAGTTTGCCAAGTAACTTGTTGCACAGGTCCAAGGTCATCCTGGAACACGACTCAAACAGTACAGTCCCACTACACACTAACACACAAATAAGTGTTTTTGAAGAGCAGAAGAATTGTGCAAAGCATAGAATATTTTCTTTATGATCATTGTTTCACATAGAAGGATTGAGGTAAATCGAAGAGAAAATCCTCATTCTAAAACTTTATTCCATTAATATCTTTGTCAGTCAAAAACTTTAGCCTGTTTTAACAATAGAATCATAACACATAGATTTCCATGTTTCAAATCTTTATTTCTGGCTACTTTTGGAGAGAGGCACGTGTGCTGAACTAATGAACTCAAATGTGGTTAGAATTCAGAAAAACGCTCTACATTAGTCCAGGAATCCGTTTCTACTTTAGCCAGACGACTGAGGGCGGAGCATCAAGTCAGAACACAGAGCGTGCGGAGACAGGAAGTTGGGAAGTAACCACAAAAAAAATTCGAACCATATTTATGGCGCGTTCACACCTTCCTCACTGCAGATCTGAAACTAAATTAATCTGCTTAATGCCATATTTTCAGATTAAAATTGACTTTGTTTAATTCTGTTTCATTCAGTTTCTCAACAAAATCTTGTGTTTAGAGGACAGTATCCAAAAAGAGTTTAGCTGCCTGTGAATTTAGAACAAGAGTCACTTTGGGTTTAACTGTCAAAACCAGGAAAATGTGTTTAAACCCAAAATGTAGGAAACTGGACTTTGTGGTTGAAACATTTAATAATTTAATAAATAAACTAAAACAGGGAAAAAACCCATGGAGAAATAAAAAGAGGAAAACCAGATGACCTGATAATGCTAAACTGAAAATCATTATCACTGAGAACAGAAATGGAAACAGCTGCAGATGATCAACATGAACCTGAAGTGACTAAAACTTCACTGAAACACTAAAATCCTCATAGCAACAGTCTGATAATGACATTAAATATGAATAATTTCAGCTTCTGGGAATGAAAGTTGTTGTGTCTGCGTTTGAAATATTACAATTTATATTAAACTTGATTCACGTTGATTCTGCTGCATCACAATGCCAAAATAAAGATACAGCGGAGTAGTTTCCTAATATTTGTATATATATTTCAATTCTCGTTAATTTCTATATTATTTAAAGAAAATAAAAGTTGCCCTTGTCCATCTTTGAGCCCCGCCCCTCAAACCTCCTGTGCACGTCCCTCTATGGAGGCGATGGTGGAGTGGGAGTCTGGTCACTGACAGCTTCCTGTAGGACGTCCGTATTGTTGGCGTGGAGTCGATCGTCTTCCTCTCGACACAGATCCGTAGATTTTCTGAGGTTCACGTCAGGCGAGCTTTTGGTTTCTTTGTCAGTGAGAACAGAACCCGATTCCTGCTGGACTTCAGTGGACCAGCACCAGCAGAAGAACCTCAAACCTCAGTAAGTACAGGAACTTCAGATGTGGATTCCTCAGACTCTTCATGAGACCTTCATCTCCACATGAGAAATAAAATGGACTTCCATCTCAGCAGCAGTCTGGTTCTGGTTCGTTATTAGTCCAGACGAGACGCTGCTGTCGTAGCTGGACACCAGCTCCTTCTTCAGCCTCAGTCCTTCTGCTGCTTCCTGAAGTTCTTCAATGGATTTGATGACTTTCCTCAAAGCTGCAGTTCCTTCTGTTGCTGCTGAACCTTCTGGTCACATTTCTCCGTCTTCAGCTTCTTTAGGACCTTCTGACCTTCCGTCTTCCTCATGATGGGTCTAGATGACTGTTTTCTGGATATCTGCCATGTCAGCAGTCTAGTGTCGCCTCCAGATACAAACTGGGAACATCGAAAAGCTCAGGAAACGTTTGGAGTAGAATGTGACACTGTGAGTTTGAAGTATTGAATCTAATGTGAAGCAATAATGAGATGAATCAGGACAGGTTAGAAAGTATGTTTTATGTAAAGCAGGACTTCAATAAACAAAACAAAAAATACCTATAAAGGAAACAGGAAATGCTGTCCTGCATTAAATTAATGGCGCTCTCTTTTGTTGCTACATTAATCCTGCTAATGGATCTTTTATTGTCGTTACTGAAATTTCCTTTTTACATTTTCGTTTTACGTGTGGCGACTAGAATTCCATACATCACACGGTTGAATAACTGACGGGCCGCCCTCTCGCGTTGCCAGGTTTGACTGCTGTGAGTTGGTTCGCTGGCAGAGCCGGTGTCGTGGCGTTCTGGATGGATCCCTGCGTTGGCTGCAGGACGAGGCCGGCTAATATCTGGAGATCAGAGGCGCGGCTCCTCTTCGTTTTGAGCCGTCTGTGGGCGTCACACGCTCCTCAGACGGTTGTATTTATAATTCATGGCTCTCCGATTTCATGGCTCTCCTGAAATTCCACTGTGTATTTTTAAATAAGATTGCATTGTGGCTCCGGCTAATGAGGGGGCTTGGTTACACACATTCACACAGTGCAAACAAGACTGGGGGGGGTTACGTCTGCCGGCGCCATGAAGATCTTTGCAGAGAGGAAACAGAAACTAGTCTGGAGTTTTAGAGTAACTGCAAATACAGAAATGATTAAAGCTGCGACTTATGGAGAGAATATACAGTAGTATCGTCCCATTTGTGTGTTATTTTGTAACTTCTTTCTGCTTATCAGAATTCAAGATGGCAGCTTCTTCCCGAGGTCAGAGGTCAAAGAAATTTGGTTGTAGACTTTACCTGGTGGCGTGGGTGAAATTTTCTGAAGCTCGCTTGAACAAAAGTTTTGGGGAAAATGTGAAAATCATTAACTTTTACAATTTGCCATTTAATGACCGCCAAGCCGTTGGTCCTGTGGCCATCCCATAATACTTTCAAAACTTCCATGGATATTCCTATGCTTTATTTCGTTTATGGCTATTGAGCCATTTTTTTGGAGCTTCATAAGATATTTTGGCCTCATTCATTTTTTGATTGTTTCTCCATCGATGATGTCATATTTTATTTCATTTTATCTTGTTTTATGTTATTTTGTTTTTATGTTATTTTATTTTGTTTTATTTTATCTTGTTTTATTTTATTTTATTTTGTTCTATCTTTTTTATTTTATTTTGTCTTGTTTTATTTTGTCTTGTTTTGTTTTGTCTTGTGTTTATTTTATTTTGTTTTTATTTTTTCATCTTGTTTTATATTTTATTTTATTTTGTTTATATTTTATTTTATTTTATTTTATCTTTTTTATTTTATTTTATTTTTATTTTATTTTGTATTTTTTTGTTTTGTCTTGTTTTTATTTTATTTTATTTTTCTATTATTTTATCTCATTTTATTTTATTTTTATCTTATTTTATCTTGTTTTATTTTTTTGTCTTGTTTTGTTTTGTCTTGTTTTTATTTTATTTTATTTTGGGTTTTTTTGTTTTGTCTTGTTTTATTTTATTTTATTTTTTTATTATTTTATCTTATTTTATTTTATTTAGCTTAATCCCTCAGACCCACCAAAGGTCTGGACTGTCTTTAACACAATCACTCAGTCAGGATTCCCATCAGGCGGCCTCTCCGTCTCTGAGTCACTTTGTGTCATAGTCGGTCCAGAAGCGTTAATGAAAGTCCAAGTCGCTGCCATGAGGTGAAATATCGTAGCATCAAATTTCCTGCTATAGAATAACAGAAAGAGGAAATACGTAATTTAGAGACATTTTCCTTCCTGAGCAGAAAAATCACCAGAAATAGACAACAATGTCCTGAGTGAATCCTGCAAATCATTTAAGGTTATTTTGTTCATGAATTCAAATCTAAATTCAAAATTGATCTAAACTAGAGGAAGTAAATGAGCCTTTGAGAAAAACTCACATTCAAACAGTTAAATAATCAATTGAAATACCAATAAACATCTACTTTGTTTTACTTCTGGATTTTAGTTGACGAGTAATTTGAAGTTTAAGTTGCCAGATATTGGCGACAAACAGTCATTAAGTTTCATCACTTTGACGTTGAAATCACATGACGTCAGCACCATGGACAGCACCCCCACGGATCCTCGCGATGCTTTGTTTTAATTAAACTGTTGGATTCCCGTGGTCTGGACTAGTGCTAAGTCAACATCTGCTAGCTGAACGGTGAAGTTAGCGGCTGATCACAGCTAGCTGAGCAGCAAAGCTAGCGGCTAACCAGCGCTAGCTGAGCAGCAAAGCTAGCAGCTGATCTCTGCTAGTCAAGCGGTGAAGCTTGGGGCACATTAGCGGCTGATCACAGCTAGCTGAGCGGCGAAGTTAGCGGCTGATCACTGCAACTGAAAGGAGAAATTGAGCAGTTCTGGCAGCAACGAAGCTTCCTGAAAGAGGCTGTTCTGATTTTGTGACATCAGCATGTGAGGATCCGCCCGTTTTCGTGGGTATGGGAGGGGCTGCTGCTGAGAGTGCAGGTTTGTAGAGGATTACTCAGAAATGCATGAACGGATCAAAATACTGCTTTGGGGTTCTTTATAGTCAGGAATGAACAGTAGAATCCACTTAAATCCTCAAAAAGTGGATTCTGCATAGTATAGGCCCTTCAAGTGTTCAGTACGACCTGTTGTCTGAGGCGTGCACATCGAAGATAAAAGTCTGTTAACTCGTTTGCTCTGCAGGTTCCGAACTAAAACTATCCAGAGTCCTGTGATGTCTAATGCAGATGTGTGTGTGGTTTGTGTATCTGTGTGTGAGACGTTGTGTTAGCACTCCAGGACTGTGTGTGTTGGAGGTGTTTGCTCCAACCATGAAGTGTGTCTGCTTAATGCAGCATCTCAGCCTGCTGCTCGTCTCCAGGATGATCCAGACCGACACTCTGAGCACATTAGAGTCTCCTGGAGGAGGAGGTGGAGGAGGACAAACACAGATGAAAGCATGTTTAGAGGAGGTGCATCAGAAAACTATTAGATACAAAAGTACACTTGGATGTCTGGAGAAAGAGAGAAAAGTACTTTTGCTTTTAAGAGTGGCGGACTCGAACAGGAGAAGAAACTGGTCGAGATCTTCTTCATGAAGCTCCACGCCGCTCAGCCTCCATGAGAACAGAAGATTTAATATAGTGAAGAGATGAACAGTTAATTTGAAAGATTTTAGTGAGTCATTTGTTCTTGAAGACATTTTATTTTGAGGAATATCTCTAAGAAAAGTATGTTTTCAATATTTGTACTCATTTCTACATCAGTTTTATTCCTTAGTGTTTATTTAAGGACACTACAACGTTTTATTTGACTCATAACAGAGAAAATATATTTAAAAACAGGAAGACAGAAGTTTTAAAGCAATTTCTAGTTTTAATTTCCTCCTAAAATGACATGACATCATAACTTTTTAACAAAATCTTACCGAGTAGATGTAAAACTGCGATGCAGCGACGTCCAGTTGTTTTCAGCCTCGCTCTGATGCAACAGGCTGCAAGAGGAGCAGCTCTGCAGACGCAGACGCAGACGCAGTCGCCTGCTGAAGGCTTTAAATCCATCCGTCATCGCTGCAGTATTTCAAACACAGTTATGCTTAATTTAAAGCCCTTTTTTCTACTTTAACTTTTCTATTTTGAGTGTTTGAGCTCATTATTGCTGGAGAGAAAAACATCATGTCCCCGTTTGGTGAAGATCTCCCTCCTCTGGGAGTAAAACCTCCTAAACATCCTCAACTAAAGTCGAGCCGTTTGACCAAATCCAGACTCTGATTCCAACAGGGAAGACTTGCTTACATTTGTTGGACTGTAATAGTCTTGGATTTCAGTGTTTTGGGGAATTAAAAACATTCAAACTAACGTGGGATGAAAGAAACAAGCCAGGAAAATAGAAAATGTTCATTTTTACCTATTTTTGCTCCTTTCAGATGGAAAAAATTCAGTAGATATTTTATAAATTTACAAACAAACTGATAAACTTGCACCTGCAGAAAATGTTAAATTTAGTTTTTGAGTAAAGGAGAGACGTTTACGACCAACCGTAGAGTAGTTTTGATTTTCATTTATTATTTAAACATAGAATATCTGAATAAAAAGACAAACGTATAACAAATCTGGAGTCTTTCGACGCTTTTTAAAGAAGTTTTAATTCTTCGCCACTTCTGGTGTGTCAGAAGTGAAGCTGAGCTCAAGCTCTTTTCATGGTAATGAGGCCGGCCTGTTTGTAAATGATTATTAACCGCTCTGCCCGTTGTGCTGATGATAGACTGCTGTGGTCATTCCTCAAATGAGCTGATTGCGCCTGGGCCTGCTGATCGATGCACCTCGGGAACTTGGCCAGCAGAACCAGACACTCCCATCGGCACTGTTGAGGATTTACCACCACGTGCTGAAACTGTGCCAAAGTGTGTGTGCAGATGAAACGTCACCCATGAACACTTGTGTTGTGGAGCCTTCGTATCACACACTGATGCAGCGACACACAAGCGTGGAGGAGGAGACGCACAAGAATGTCCCATTTAGAGAAATCACCTTGGATTAGACCCACTTCCTGAAGCTTATTTTAAAGTCTGCCAGGATTCCTTTTGGAATGCAGGGAGGAGATAGAACGGAGGGAGTCTGGATCTGCTGTCTGACATCCAAGTCCACGGGGGGGGGGGGGGTGAAACAGAAAAAACTCCCTGCAGAATGAAAATGAGGAAGGAGGAAAGAAAGACCGGACGAGACACGGAACACGGAGGAGGTTGAACAACACGCCAGGAGAGAGACAAGAGTGTGTTTAGTTCATGTGTGTCAGAGTCACGGCCCGGGGGCCGGATCCGGCCCTCCGGTAATTCTATCCGGCCCTCCAGATCATTTTATTTTATTATTATTAATGACCCGATGTTATCTTGCGCTCATTTCTAACTTGTATAATTTTGACAAAATATATTTTCATGGAGAGTAAAATATTGAAAGTTATTTAAGGTTTACGTTGATTTATTCTGGAATAATATTCCTGCCTTTTTATTATTCATGATTATGTTAAAAAGTTACAGTTTTAAAAATTGTCATTCTGCTAGCTTTATGGACTATTTTGGAGTTTAGCAAATATTTCAGCTACATGCTAGCTGTTTTGGCTAATTTAGGCTTTTTTCCGTTTTTAAGATCATTTGAAATTTGACTATTTTCCTAGCTGTATGCTAGCTGTTTTAGCTAATTTAGACTTTTCTTTTTAAATTTCTGAGGGTGTTTTGGAGTTTAGCTAATATTTCAGCTACACGCTAGCTATTTAGGTTTTTTTTTTTTAGTTTTTCAGTCTGTTTTGGAGTAAGGCTAATACTTACATGCTAGCTGTTGTGGCTAATTTAGGCTTTTTTTCAGTTTTAGGATATTTTGAAGTTTAGCTATTTTTTCAGCTACATGCTAGCTGTTTTGGCTAACCTAAGTTGTTTTTTTTGGGGGGCTAATCTGGCGTTTAGCTAATATTTTAGCTGGCTGTTAACTTCATCAGCTTCAGTGTTTTTAACCATCAATATCAGCATCTTCAGTGGCAAAATTCAGCTTACATCATTCACACTCGCATTATTGTAGGTAATGCTATATATCTAGTTCATAATTACGTTAAGAATTAACGGTTTTAAAGTTTTCAAAATGTAGTTTTAGAGTGTTCAATAAATGCTTGCCCCGTTTGGTCCGCGACCTCATGTGTGTTTTGGATTTTGGCCCCATGTGTGATCGAGTTTGACACTCCTGGTTTAGTTCTTTTCAGTGTGAAGCTGTTTGTTGTTCTGCACATGTCAGATGTGGCGTTCAAGGAACCGGCGGAACAATCAGAGTCTCACATGAGGCAAACGCTGTGATCGTGTCACTCAACAATTCCAAACTACTCAGATTTCCCTCCAGAAATACTTCATTACACTGAACTTTCAGGGTTTCAAAGGCCCACTCTGATGAAAATTGTGTTTTGTAGCATGTTTCTGATATTGGAGGACATAAGTTTTTTTGAATATGTCTTTGTTCTAATTGTTGTGGATCAGGAGCAGACAAAAACTTATTTCTTTAACTGTACGGCCAGGTAGCTCCGATGTTGCCCGCCATTTTTGTTGCACCGCCAATGTTAGGTTGGGGGAGTGAGGGTCTGTAAGCTTTCAGGAGAGCATGTAAGCAAAGGGATGATGGGAAATAAGGGCAGGCTTACTCCATTCCAACGGTCAAGGCCACAACTCATGCTGCATTCACGTCCTACTCATGTGGCAGCGGCGTCAAGTTTCAATGTGAAGTCAATGTACAGACCAGATCGGAGGTCTTGCAGTGCATTGTGGGCGTCTGGCATGTTGCCGCTTCAACCAATCAGGAGCTCAGCTTTGGGCACGTGACATTTTTAGTGACTGGACTACACCCTGGACAGGTCACCAGCCTGTCACAGAAACCATGGAGTTGGAGCGATTTACAAAATGACCGAAGACTATCAGGATGAGTTTTCAAAGATGAGTTTTTAAAAGTGACTTAAACCACTGACAGATCTGGCAGACCTCATAGAAAGGGGGAACACATTCCAGAGTGTAGGAACTGAAAAAGCTCCGTCTCTCCGAGTCACAAGCCGAGTCCTGGAAACCATTAAAAGGATTTGATCTTCAGATCTTAGGACTCAACGTGGACGATAAAAATGTAAAAGTTCTGAAAGATATTGAGGTTCCAGTCCATGCAGACATTTAAAACCCAGAAGAACGTTTTTATAAACTCTAAAGTGAAGCGAGTCTGTGATGTGCTCCCACTGTCTGCTCCCTGTTACCAGGCGGGAAGCTGAATTTTTGGTCAATGCTAACGTAAAGAGCATCAGTAGATCAACAATGATCGAAGAGGGAATTTAAAAATCAAAGAAGGTGATTTCCTGGACTATTATTCTGCATTCTGTCTCAAACTACATTCATACAGCTCTCTGTAAAGTGCCTTTAAGTGACCACAACCATTGAGAAACACATTTCTTGATTCTACATTCAAAACTCTCACGTTCACGCGTAGCTTCACATATTTTTAAGACCATTTTCGAGCTCTGTTAAAAGTCAAAACATGGAACTTTATCCAATCACAGCCCTTCTAGTTCTGATTCATGGAAGTTCCAACCGTTTGAAGTTGATCGTGGAGGAGAAATGAATCATTTCAGTTTACGTCTAGAATTCTGTGCAGTAAATCTTTTCTTATCAGATTAGATCTGTGAAAGAAAAAACTTGCAGCATGGTTTACATCAAACCTCCTCCAACTGGCAGACATGCGCTAGTAAGCAATAGAAGAAGAAGCCCCTCCCTGCTTGTCTAGTGTGAACACCGTGGGCTAAAGAGCCCGTGTTTAGCGTGTTCTTGAACATGCATCACATGGATGTAGCTTCTGCTGCAGTTCCATTTTGATATTTGACCTGTGATATATTTAATGATTTCTGGACCATTGTTGTGTCTTCTATTAGAAGTTACAAACCAAACAAAAGAAGGAACCTCGTTAAGTAAATCATAATGGTGGTTTGGATTCAATTAATTTGTTTTAAAAACAATTATCCTGTTTTTGACAAACTTAAAATGTCTATTTATCATGCTTTGTATTTATATTTACCACTATGTCTATTTATGATTGAGAGTAATTATAATTTAATGTGTATTTATCTTTTTTTACTTTTATTTCCCAATTAAATTGAGACTAATTATACTAAAAATGATTTCTCCATGCATAGATCTATATCTCTTTGTTTGTCTTCTTTGGTATTCTTGTTTTGATTGATATAAATAAATCAATTCCAAGTGATAATGAAGATGACAGATCTCTCTCATCTTTTTCGGTGGAACAACCTGCCGAATGATGATTAACAAATAACTTATTTTATTTTTTATTAAGTCTGATTGAATCCTCTCTGGCTCTCCTTTATTTTAGTCAAAGTTTGGTCAATAAAAACAATCTGTGTAAATTTAGGAAAGCTTATAGTTTACACAAGGTTTCTGTTCATCTGCATAAACAAAGTAATCCTTAAAAAAACAAAAATAAAGTCTGGGAATATTGATTTAATCTTAAGGGAAGCAGAAAAGTGAAGCGTGTTTCCAAACACAGGTTCTCTTTTCTTTATGTTTCAGTCAGAGTTTGGTTTGGAAGAGATTTTTGGTTCTTCAGAGAAACTAAAGTTTGAGGATGTTTGCAGATCTAGAAAAAAGGTGACGCATGGATGTGAATTCTCCTTTTTATTAGCAGGTTTTCAATGAAAAAAGTTCTCTTTACTGTCTTAGATTTTAAGATAGTCTGTCCTCACTTTAACCCTTTCATGGCGTATCGCATGAAGTCAGACATGAAGGAGTTAAATTTAAAGCACATAAAGTCCCAAAAATGTGTTTTTATTTTCTGTTTACAGAAGATTATTATGAGAATAATAGGAATAGCTGGTATTGACTGAAAAGAAGAAAACTTTTATTTCGTTAGATGAACAGAATTAAAGGATTAATGCTTTTGTTTGCACTTATTTGCATAAATTATTTAAAAGTATGACAGATTTTGCATGATTTTATTATATTAAGCCTCTGTAATTAATAGTTTCTTATGTTTAATTTGCAAAAGTACTTCACAATGTGCTAAAATATAAAGAGACTTTGTAGAAATGTGAAAAGTTTTTGTTGTTAAGCTCCTCAATCAATTAGTTATATAAGCTAGAGTTGCTATGCTAGCTTGTTACGTACTTAAATTGGACGCCATGGTGGAATGGTAGAGACGCCTGCTTACTGCTGACAACCATAGTTTTCTGAAGTTTTTACCTCTTTTGTGTCATCACTATAAAAAGACAGTTTTTCATATATTACGAACATATTTCATGTTGCTGTTTTGCAGTTCGGTAAGGATTTTGAAAGTTTTACCGAGCCGATCTAACAGGTAAAACAGTCTGTTGTGGTCATTAACTTTATTTGGTTTCAAGATTAATTACAAGAAAATTCATTGAAGTTGAAAGTTTAATGAAGAAAACTGCACTTCTGCTGTTCAGCCTGAGTAAAAACCAAATATATTTTATTCATCATATATGCAGACGACACTCTGTTCTATATAAATATCAGGTGTGAAAAGAAGCCGAGAAAAACTTTGAGATGCGGTTAAATCTATGTTACCAAGTTATTGTTTCTGGAAAAGGAAGTGAAGAGCTGATTTTTGGAAAAATACAAAACAAAGTATGTAAAAACTCAAAGCTTTCAGAGTTTCAGAGCTCACATCAAAACCACGACTTGATCAGCTTTTTATCTCCTCAAACGCTGAGAGTTCAGACCTAGAGAACGTCTCCTGCAGGCTGGATGACTGTAGCCGTCCTGCGTCTGTCTTCATGCAGCACCAACAGAACGCCTCATCCAGAACCAAAAGATCCAACCGCATCCCCCAAATAAAGAACACAAAGAGTTTAGTTTCTAAATCCCTCAAAACCTGTCAGATCTATCGGTGGCTCACAAACCCAGTTGGATCTGCAGGAAGGTTTGGGCTGGTAGAACCGAGTCAGAACCGTATGCACTCATAGGCCGTATTACATGGAAGAAAACGATGAAGAAATGAACAAAAACATGTAAATTAAATGTTATTTTTGTAGAATAGAGAAACATTTGTTCGTCGTGTTTTGCAGCATCTTCAACAGTTGTATTGATAATTGAACAGTTCCAGCTCTGAATTTGTTTTATGTTCTGGATTTAATCAGAAATGTGTTTATTTCTCAATTTTTCAACAACTTAAACTGTTAAGCCCATCATAAAAACATAAAATTTTCAATTTTTGATGTTTTTTCATGTTCTAAAACAGACAAAGAAACAGAGAACTATCTTGTGTGGACTGATCCATCAGAACCATCCGTCTGGTGCTGTCTGACCCGGCAGTTAGTGCTCTGTAACCTCGGAGGAAATACCGGCCCGTCTGTCTTCTCCGCTGTGAGTTCTGCCAAGTGTTGAAACACACAGCAGACAGCTGACACGCTGCACGGCATTCGAACACTAATGTCCTCGTTTTTTTCCCTCTTTTAATTTCACTTTTTGTCCCTCAATACATAAATATTATTTTTAGCTGTTTGTCTTTTTCCCTTTTTATTCCTGTTACTTTCTTTGGGTCTATTCAGACTGGACACTTAAGGTGAACCAGAGTCTATAACTGTATATATTGGATGAAACTCACACCAAAAATCCAGTGATGCTGATTTGACCACAGAAATGTGAACGGCGGCTCATTTGACTGCAGTCAATGTGAAGATACCATCTTCTCTTCTCCAGAACCTGAACTAGACACTAGGAACAGATGAGGGTTTAGTGCATGTGCAGCAGAGCTGTTGATGGAAAGAAGATCATTCATTCAAACAGAGTCTGTGACAGTTTAGAATGAGAGATACTAGAAAAGGCAAAACATTCTTATCACATTTGTTCTCTTTCATAAGAAAAATTCCACACATACGTGTTAAAGACTCTAAAAAACAGGATTTTCATTGGAGGGAGACTTCATAACAATTTGAGTAAAGTTTCTTAGTCCTCATCTGAGAGGATTATGATGTTTGTCGACTGATTTTCAGAACAAAATCAAAGCAGTTGTACAGAGTTGTGTAAATTCCAACAATCTTGAATGCCGCCTGGATTAGATTATCATTTTAATATGAAAACACGTTTTGATTTGTTTTTTTCCCCAAATGCTCAGCAGCACTGTCCTTTCTGTCACCTTTTGCTCTGCCGCTGGCTGCTCTGCGTTCCCATCATACCTTCGTCGCATTTCTCCAATCAGAAAGACGGCTGGTTTGCAAAAGAATGAGGATTTTTGAAGGGAAATCTTTCTTGGATGGTTGTAAAAGGCGTTCATTGATTTTTGAAGGACGCTTTTATGCCATTTTGTTCTGTTTTAGAAAAAGAACTTGGTGATCCATTCTTCATTTGTTCTGTTCTGAGTGTCCGTCAACAGTTCTACTATGTACGAGTATTTTAGACTGTCTCCATGTCTGTGATCATTGGCTTTGTCAGGAACTGGTGGAGGAGGACCCACATGCAGGAGACTGAACTCTGCTGATAGAAACTTAAAACATTTAATAAATGAGCTGAAACACGACACAAAAACCATGGAGAACCAAAACAGTGGCAGAACAGAACAGATGACCTGACACTGAGGAACTGAAAACCAGATACTTAACCATATTTTACAGAGTATAAGTCGCACTTTTGGTAGAAAAGTCTGACGTTTCAGAACAAATCCACCAAGGCCAGCTTAGCTTAAAAAATAAATAAATAAATGCAAGAATACTAATCTTTTAAACAGTGTGAGAAAAATAACAAAACAATCAGATTCTCTTCCATGTTTGTTTTGGACAACACTTCTGCCATTGTCTGTAGCAAATACTTATTACTTAGAAGCAGCGCCCTCTAGTGGCACATAAGTCGTTCCTGAGTATAAGCCGTAGTGCAGCTAAACTTTGAAAAAAAACTGTGACTTATACTCCGAAAAATGTGATATATACACTGAGGTTTAACTAAATGAAGACAGCTGTAGATGATTCAACATGAACATGGCGAGACAGAGAAAACAGAACATGACAAAATCATGACAAAACCCAAGAATAGAATCATGACAGTACCCCTCCCCAAAAGGGCAGATGCCAGATGCCCAAAAATACCCATGAAGAGAGGACACCTATGGGCAAAGCAAAAGTCAAGAAAACAGAATATGACAAAACCTAAGCACAGAATCATGACAGTACCCCTCCCCAAAAGGGCCGATGCCAGATGCCTAAAACACCCATGAAGAGAGGACACTTAAGAACAAAACAGAAGTCCAGAAAACAGAACGTGACAAACCCTAAGCACAGAATCCTGACAGTACCCCTCCCCAAAAGGGCCAATCCCAGATGCCCAAAAACACCAATGAGGAGAGGGACCCTTATGAGCAAAACGAAGTCTAGAAAACAGAGGATGTAGCTGTACCAGAACCCCTCCTCAGGAAAAGACGTGAAGAGGAGCGGCCCCGGCGACCCTCTACAGCACAGGTGTCGAACTCCAGGCCTCAAGGGCCGGTGTCCTACATGTTTTCCAACCAACCTGCCTTTGAAGCTCCTTATTGGCCAAACACACCTGATCCAGGTAATCAGCAGCAGATGAGGCAGGATTTCTGGAAAACCAGTAGGACGTCGGCCCTCGAGGACTTGAGTTTGACACCCCTGCTCTACAGGAACATGAGCCTTGAAGGACGGCCCCATCAGTCCCCCTCAGGAACAGAGTGCTTCAGTGTGGAAAGGCATGACGTGAAGATGGCTGCAGGAAAACCCAGGTGACATGACGTGGCAAAGTTCTCCTGCTGGTTCCAAGGTGGTCAGGTCTTCTGTTCTGCCTCTGTTTGGTTCTCCATGGTTTTTTGTCACGGTTCAGTTAGATCAATATTTTAAGTTTCATCTGGGGGACGAGGAATCCTTTGTGATGACGATGAAGGTATCTCTCCTGTTTGATCCTACTATTAGATCCTTCCCTTATAGTTTCATTAAACTGTAGGAAAAAGACCTTTTCATCAAAGATTGTGCTTTTAGACTGGAGCTTCCTCAGATCCAATCTGCTGTTCCAAGATAGAAAAAAAGGAAGCCACAACCTGAGGAGAGGATGTGAAAGAGGAGTGGAGGGAGAGTAATGAGTGGAAGGTGGAGGGGCTGATTTCAGCAACATAGGGGAGGATTAATGAGAGCGGAGCAGGACCCTGAGTTAAAAAGATGAGGAGGGCCGGGCGGTGATGGAGAGGTGAGGAGAGGCAGAACAAAGAGAGATGTCACTCGTCTTTCATGTGGAGAGCGCAGGAGGAAAGGCAGAGCTGGGAGCACAAAGGGCTAGTCAAGTAGTGTCTGTGCTGTGTGCTAATGCACGTGTGTGTTTTCTCTTGTTTGTCTGCTCGACTGAAGCATGTGTGCAGCTTTCCATGTGAAAGAGATTCTTAGATTGCACATGTCTGTGTCAGCATGAAAACATTTTTTTATCTGGTCACAAGAGAAATGGAGGAATAAAAGAAAGGTGAGGCTGACAGGAGCGAGAAGGTGGAGAGTATTGATACTGCTCTTTCTGGGGGGGGGGGTACTAAATGACTGGAACCACACAGAGGATGGAAATGACGGGAATGAAAAAGATGAAGATGGTGAAGACAAAGGCGCCTGACAGCAGGAGGACTCGGAACACAAACAACTAGATTAAGGTCATGGTTTAAAGAAAGCAGCATTTATTGTCGTCTCCACCGCAGCTCCTTCCTCGCCGATAACCGTGTCACTCCGTTTCCGTCAAGCCTCGTGGAAATGAGTCGGTCCTCCTTGGTAGACTGACCCAGTTTGTTCATTTTACTAAAAAAGTACATGAGATTGCACAAGGAAAGCGTTAATAGTCCTCTATCTCAAAGACAACGACTCACAGTATTTTTCACACTACCAGCCGTATAATATCCTTTTATTTTATGAGGATTTTATTTGTGTGATTTTGACACTTGTGATCCACTTTTGCTTATTTTACTGGAAAAATCATTATTATTATTATTTCTTCATCAACCTTGTTACGTTTCAGTTGTATAATATTAAATATGTGTGTTGTTGTGTATCCCTCTGTTTTGTTTTTAATTTGTTAAGAAGATAACAATACCTTTACATCTCACGTATAAAGACTTTAAAAGACATAAATAGTCTTCACTTTAGAATACATCACAAAAACAGGTAATTACCAAGTACTAAATGTTTTATAACTACATGAATTCATCTTAAGTCACAATAGAAATATGGGTTTATAAATGTGTAAATGAGCTTACAACTTAAAGAAACACATCTAAATAACTGGTTTATTTAATACTGAATTTTCAATCTGTAATTGTTAATGAATAAAGTCTTAACACACCATTAATAAACACATTATAGTTATCCTTTTAAATCATGAATAAAGGGTTAATAACAGCACATATAAGCTACTGCTTAATAAAGTAGGAGTGAGGCTTTATAAATGATTAATTAGGGGTTAACTCATGCACAAATAATGCTTAACTAATGCTTCATAATGTGTAGTTATTGTAAAGTTTTACCAAATCATGCAATGTGCAACGCTTCTGAACTTCTGAAAAATTATTATTCTATATTATATTGTTTATTCTGCAGAGCTCCATGTCTGGGTTCATGAGATCATTCAGAGACTCTCCCAGCGAGCTTCACCATCTACTGCAGGAGCTGCATCTGACTGATGGCGCTTTCAGCGGTACTTCTGTCTCTAATGTGAGGAATTGAACAATAAAGAATAAAATCAAAACAAAAATAATGACGTTGTTGCTTCTTCTGCGTTGCTATCGGTAGAAAATACTGATGCACACATCTACAGCACCTTTTGAAGTCCTGACTGACTGATTGACTGATTGATTGATTTATTGATTAGGTTTATTTTAGCCCTGAATTGTAGACACTACTAGTAAAAATCGTCCATATGTATCAAACTCATTACAGAAATGATTCAATTCTTTGATTAAATAAAAACACACAAGAACACTCTTAAGTCACATTTCATTAATAGTGTGAATTCTTAGTAATCATTCAACAAAAGTGATTCTCCTGCTCCTTTCCGAACGTTTTAGTCGTTAAAAACTCAATCACACTTTCAGTGATTTCATTAATCTTGGCATCAAAACATTCAGCTCGTTCAGGACATTACTACTTTTACTTTTGGCATTTATAAACTGTATTGTTTTTAAAATATTGTGCAAAATATCCCCCATAGAGAATGATGAGTAAGTCTTCACATTTCAATGTTTTGTTTTTTTTTTTTGTGGATTATCTACAAACCTTTAAATGTATTCATGGGTTATGTTTTAATCATTTGTAGTAATTATGTAAAACAAATTGGAGTTTAGCTAATATTTTAGCAATATGATAACTTTTTTGGCTAATTTGTTATCCACTGATGTTTTACTAGGATGATTTAGAGTTTAGCTTCTATTCTAGCAACAGGCTAACACTTTTGACTAATTTAGTTTACTGAGAAATTTTATATTATTTTAGAGTTTAGCTAGTATTTAAGCAACAAGCTAGCTTTTTTTTTTTACTAATTTGTTATATACTGAGTTTTTTTTGGGCTAATTTAGCACATATTTAAGCAACATGCCAAATATATTTGCTAAATTATCATGTATTAGGGATTTTTAAGTAATTTTACTACAAATTTTTCAGAAATTTAGGCCAACTTCAGCGGTGTATCATAGTTCTTTGACGACATTTCGAGTCTTTTAGCAAATTTAATATTTTCCAGATAGTTTTTGCATTTTCAGGAAATCCTTTCAGCAATTAAAGTCAATTGCGTCACAATTTTCAGCATCATAAACGACTACTTTCAGCATTCACACCAGCTTATCACAGGTAGTTGAGAATTATTAACTAAAATCAAGTAGAGCTTGATTTATTGTTTTAAAAACGTGTTTGAAGAAGTAAACTTACATAATCTTCCCCCTACTGAGCCGTTTCATTTGATGCTTTTGCATCGTTTTCATAATCCGGTTCTGATCAGATCAAGCGCTTGTGGGTTGTTGATTATCCTCAGAAAACATTCTTTCAGGATTTCAGGAATCAGTGACATGAATCACACAATTACACAGCTGGATTTACCGCAAACCAAAAACCCACAGAACCCAGACGGGTCAACGTTCAGTCCAGGTGCATGTTACTGAGACTTAAGTCGCCAGTCAGCTGTGGGAGGAAACCCAAACAGAACTGAGGAAACATACAAGAATGTTTTATCATAATTCCAACTCGTCATCTTTGCTCGAATCTGCATTTCACGGGTATCAAATAATAGTTTTTTCATTAGCTGCAAACCTTTTTAGATTCTGATTAATCACATGTTGTGTTTACTGATAATCAGCAGAAAAAACGTGAACGTTTGTAAAAACCATAAAGCAGAGTAAAAGTGATAGAAATCGTTCTAGAAGAATGGATGGAATACCTGGACTGGTTGGGAGAGACGACCTGACAGCTACTGCGAGATGGAGATGGAGGTGTGTGGTGGTGTGGGGGGGGTGAACGAGGAGATGGAGGTGTGTGGTGGTGGGGGTCGGGGGGGGGGTGAACGAGGCACAGAATAAATGGAGAGAGGACGGCGCTCCGGTGAAAATGAGTGAGAAGACGGCGAGGAGGGAGAGCCACGTCTCCCTCGCATCCGTCAGCGCGTCGCCCATCCCGAGGCAGAGGACGCCTTTGTCACCGTGACGAATGTCTGCTCGCCGCTCGCCTCCTGGAACATTACTGATGCACCCTGGGAGCGGAAGAGACCCCCACACATTTAGGAAGCACATGGACGCACAAAGCCTGCAGCGGGCAGACGCTGTGATGTGTGCTGACACGTTCAGGTGCACAAACACAGATATGTTCCAGCAGTGTGACAGACTGGAAGGTATAGAGTCACTTCCTGCCTCATGTGTGGAAACAGAGCAAACATTTGAATCCGTCTGCTGATTGGTCCTCTGCTCTTGATTGGTCTGTTCATGCAGTAAAGTGATGTCATCACGTTCCTAAAGCCATTCCAGACGCTTCAAACCTCTGACCCCAAAGTTCACGAACAATGTTTTGTCCTTTCCATATGTTTTTATTTAAAAGGGGGTAATTTAAACTTCATTGTCACATCCAGAAGGGGTTTGTACAAATATACACCTCCTTTTTCCAACGATTCTTAGCCCCCATAGTAAAAAATTGAAAAAAATTGGTTCTTTTAAAAGTAAAAATGATATATTTTGTCGACTACAACTCACTGCTGTTGAATTTTTAAATAGTAAAATGTATATTTATATTTTATTATATATATTTTATTTATATTCTATTGGTGTTTGCATTTTTTTTTTTTTTACTAACAATTGAGTCATTTGAATCGTTAGCATTGGCTTGAATACATTGAAAAAAGTGAAAGATTGGATCAATTAATATTTAAAATGTTCAGTTTTCATCAAATCAAATTTTTGGATTGATATTTTGCTGAACTCAAAAATGTAATTTGATTAAAAATCATTTTTTTTAAATGTAACAAATTACAGAGCTTTTATTGTCTCAGTTTTTACGTTTTACTGTAAGATTATCTTTTGATCTCTTTTAAAAGCGTTCCTGATGATGTTTTAATTATGATTTAAGGCAACAATAATGCTCAGAACCACAGAGGATTTGAAACCGTGTTTATTTTTACATCAGTGATTCACTTTTGTCCAGAAAGAGTTTCCAAAAACACAGATTTCCTTCATTTAGCGCCAGTCAAGATACAGTTTCCCACAATGCATTGTTTTGTAGTCATCAAGGGAATCAGTGAGTGATTTTATTCTGAAATCTGGACTGGACATAAAGCACCTTCGTAAAGTTTGTGTTGTGTTCCAGAGGAAGACATTCTGACTGATCCATGAATATTTATTGACTTATTTTTTGGAATAACCCACCCCCTGATCCTGTCCCGTAACTGAGAGCTCTCTGCTAGCTTACAGCCCCTCACCTAACATTATTGATGAAACAAAAATGGCGAGCATTATTGGAGCTGTCGTGCAGTTTAGATCCAGATTCCAGCTCAGACGAGGAAAACAAAAACATTCATGGATCTGAAACTGGACGCATCCGAATGGAGCGGACGATCTTTTTCTAACAGCATTTTTTTTTTTAAATTCTAAACGGTTTGAATTAAGACATGATCAGAAATGCAGTTTACTTTTCTTTACATATGTCAGAGAATCCCTCTAGAACACCGTGTCATCGTAGGGGTCTCACAGGAATGTCTGCTGTGACGACGGCCTTCAACGCGTTTGCTTCTGTGTTTGTGGCCACAGCTCAGACTAATCTGCTTGGATTGTGGTCAGGGGCTTTAGGTCTAAATCAAAGACAAGGGCTGCTAAGGAGATTAGCATTAGTGCTGCTTGTCAGTTACATCAGAACTGAGGAGTATACATTTCCTGATGGCAGAGGGAAATTCAAACGCAGATAAATGAGGTTTGTGCTGCTTTCTGTGACCCACTTCTGCAGCTGTTCCAGCTCGTCTTTGTCGAGTGACAGATTATTGCATTTCGGAAAAAGGAGTTCTGCTTGGATTTCATTTGTCGCTCTTGAGAATGTAGCAACACAATGCAGATGTTTGTGTGGTCACAACGTTAGAAATACGCTAAAAATATCCCAAACTTCATTTCTATGATGCAGGTGTGCCAAAAGTTTGTTCAGTCATGTGTTTCACACACATTCGTCAGTGGCGTCCCTACATCCACGCACAGAAAAACACCAAAAGTACCGTTTCTATGTCACACACACACAGTCACCGGGCGATAAAGACCTCATTACTGTCACACACTCTCTCTTCCCTCTCCTCATTCTTCTCTTCCATTACAACAATGATGAACAGCAGCATATGTGGCGATGCAGAGCAACAGATGTTCGGCGGGGATATTGTGTAAGAGGGAATGTTAATGTGTGCCGTGAACAAAATGCCAACCGTGCTCTGTCATTTGTTTTTGTCTCTGCAGTACTACGAGATGTCCTACGGGCTCAACATCGAGATGCACAAGCAGGTAAGAACGGAAGGATCTACTTGATATTAAAGTCTCTTCTTTGGATCTACTGTCAAAGTGGGGTTTTTAATTATGATTATACATCTTTAGATCTACTTTAGATCTATTGTCAAAGTGGCTTTTTAATTATGATTATAGTATTATGGCCACTTCATAAAGACATTTTTATTTTAAATCTCCTAAATTTACGAGAAAAAGTCGTTTATCTATGACTTTAAAAGTCATAGGCTAAACGTATGAGTTTTAATCTCGTAAATTTACAAAAATAAGTCACACATTTACAAGATTTAAAGTCTTAAATTAATGAGAAAAGTACCAAAGTTGTCTATTAATCAGAGCCGTGGAGTCTCTTGTAAAGATTTATTTCCAGATTGTTAAAAACAGAAATTCTGAAACTTTTGGCGATTCAAAATCAAATTATTTTGTGGAGTTTCATATGTAAAACAAAGAGCTCAGAGACAACATTCACACGACCATCACTTTATTTTGCTCTTTTATTCAAATACCCAGAAGCCCTTTCACCTCCTTACGTCATGTCCAAACATCTGAAACGTTTCAAATATTCCGTTTACCTGTTGAAATCCAAGACGCTTTTCACAGTTTAGTCCGCTTCAGCTCACGGCGTTCATTCGTTCGTTCGTGGGACCGCAGCCTCCATTCCACTTTAAAACATTTACGAGAAAAAACTCATAAATTTACCAGATTTTAAGTCATAATTTTACGAGTAAAACTTGTAATATTACTTGTTTTATGGTCCTAATACTCTGTCGTATTATTATGCAGTTTTTGAGCCAAAATTAACATTTTCTAGGACATAGTTTCTGCAGAGCAGTAGGAGTTCCTTGACCGTTCTGTCACAAATACGACCAGTTTTTTTATCTGCTCCTGATTCACATCAAATTCAATAAATAAATACTCAGAAATGCACTTTATGTTTAGGTTTCTTTTAGGGATGTCCCGATCCGATCACGTGATCGGAAATCGGGGCCGATCACGTGTTTGGGACTCGATCGGAATCGGACTCCTTTGTCCGATCAGGATCGGATATTTCATTTATTCTCATTATGATCAGAGCTTTATATTTCATCTTATCATTACGGATAAATACTCCACTCCAAGTCTGCATGTCAGGAAAAGATCACAAAATGCCATCACCAGAAAACGCAGCAGAAAACGGCAGCAGCTCAATCAGAATGCTAACTTGTAAACAAAGCTAGCTAGAAAGCTAACTTCCGGGACCAATAACTATTTTAAAAACGCTTTAAACTGACAGCAAGTGTCTCTATTGGTTTGTCATAACTCAAACAACAACCTCTAAAGGTATTCCAACAGAAAAAGACAGTATTTTGTTTCTTTTTAATGTGAAACTCTTCATGCTGCAGACAGATGGCTAAACAGCAACTGCTAACTGCTACATGCTAACGCCGTGATATAACTCCTTAGGACCCGAGCTGTCCTTTGATATGCCTGTTTGATTTATCTGACAGAGAAATAACAGTTAAGAAAATTAACTACTGTGGTAATAAAACAGAAAATGTGATGTCTTAAGAACTTAAAAATAGGCAAATAATCTTAAAAATAACTGAATAAAGAAAACGAATACATTAAAACTAATAATGATATCAGCTATTCATGAACACTCATCAAATTTTATGCTGAAACAAAGTCTTATAATTTATTTTTAAGAATTCTAAATGAGGACAGGAATCACATTTGGTCAAAAATGTTCAAAAGCTCTAAAGATGTTAAAGCTAAAGTCACTAAACTTTATCACATGACTAATTATCACTTATATAACAAGAAAGTTGTATTTTTTTCCTAGTTTATATTTGCTGTATTTTTACTTGTTTATTAAAGCTAGGCTACTTTACAAAAGTTTTTTATTTAAGTTTTTAATGATAAAAGAAAGTTAATGAAATAAAAATAAGGGACAACACTAATCTGTTTCTTCAGTTTATTCATGTTTTAAATGTCTTATAAAAGTATCGGATCGGGACTCGGTATCGGCAGATACTCAAAATCAAATGACTCGGAATCGGATCAGGCCCAAAAAAACCTGATCGGGACATCCCTAGTTTCTTAATGTATATGTTCCCTATCTTTAGAAAAAAATACCACAAGAACATCATTTTCATTGGATTGGATCGGTGATTTTCATCCGAGCAAAAGTATTACATTGTTTTTAAGTTGTTGCATTTTTGGAGTGTCATGGGTCCCTGGGTGAAGTCCCACATGTCCCAGGAAAGAGTGGACCAAAGGCCAAGTGTACAGGATCTTTATTTATTTTTTTAGGATTTTTTTTCTTCCCAAATTCCATTTTTTCAGTCATTTTCAAGCATGTTCTTGGCTCTTCCTATGCTTTTTTTTACCCACTTTGTTGCATAAAGCACAGTTTGAAATAAAAGAAAACTACTCTAATTTATCACGTGTTGATATATCTTGATCTTTTTTTATGAGAAATACTCTTTACTGGGTATTTTATATCACGTAAAAATCACCCGGCAAAAGTGATGGTGGAACTTTTATTGTGAAAGAGTTCTCGGGTTAAAGGCTCAAGAAAGAAGCCTTTAACTATATTATTTGGGCATAATTATTTACTTATTCTTCGAAGAGATTTCGATTTGTTTAGTCTCTATTTGTGGTTTAGTCTTTGGCTGTCATACCGTGCAATACCATAAGAAGAAAAGTGGCATTCAGGAGAATCTTGATGGTCGTGTGTGACAGGAAACACAAGAGGAGCTAAATATTATTGTCCAGTATTTCGATTGGACTATTTATGATCATTTATTTCATCCTTCATGTGTTTTATCTTGGATTTATTCATAGTACAGAGGTACGGTTCGGGTCCCCTCCGCGTCCCTTTTTGCCGTTTTGGGTGTCCCTAACTTTTGACGTGTTGGATGTTCCCTTTAAATCAGGAGACCCCGACCCAAAGGAGGCGGTACCGGGTTAGGATACCGGGTTAGGATACCGGGTTAGGATACCAGGTTACACCTCATTTCCGCTGAGCGGTCCAGATTGGACATTTAAGCGTTTCCATTTAAAAAATGGACCCGTTAAGCAGGACCGACTGGTACCATTTCTAGCCCAGTTTGTCGTTGGTCCGTAGAAGAATAGAATTTAGGGCGGAGCTTCTGTGGTCACACGATGTAACCCATTGATTGGTGCAAAGGTTTTACGACAGCAGGAAGCGTCCGGCCAGAGCTTTTCCAGAGTCAAGATCCAAACGGAAAGTTTTGTCCTCTTTTCGTCTGCATTCTTCTTCGCTCCCCCCACAAACACATTCTTTACATACAGTATTCGCCGTTGTTCGTGGGGGTTGGGGACCTAATACACACCAAATCCACGAATACAGAGACCCCTCCCCCGGTCCCATCTTACCCATCCCCCACGGTGGAAGAATGTCCGATACCGATCCAAACTCATCAAAAACACGCTTTGTAAAACAATTATTGAAGAAATTTGCTTCATTATTTTGAGTTTTTTGTTTTTGTTAAGAGTAAACAGTCAACACAAATATTTAAAAGTTTTGCTCTTTTGTTGCAGATTTGATTAAAAAAAAGTTATATTTAGTTGAAAAATAATATCCCATGTTAAATAAAGAAAATGAATGTTTTGTTTGTACGTTTTATCAAGAGGCTCAGCTCATTTGTTATCTACTATTCCAGTAATATGCATATAAGAAAGTGTATTTAATGAAGCTTTTAATGACAAACTGACAAAATAACTTTTATCCACAGTGTGGTTGTTCAAAGCGGCAGCGTGAAACTCATTTTTCTCTTTGTATCAACACAGACGACCAGCTCTGAGCGCTGATGAAAGGACGTTTCCACACATCCTTCCTGAAATGAGATGTTCTTAAGATTTAATGCATGTTTGTTCTTTGAAACCAAAGACTGCTGGTCAAAAATAGCTGCCTGCGTCATGGAGACAGACAGACGTGGAGGCAGAGCGTGGTGGGGGGGTGAACCGCGGCACTGGACCTGATCCAGCTGGTGGACCTCTGCACAGACAGACAGAACCATCCAGAACCATCACCCAGTTCAACTGTAACTGGAGTCGGACTGTTGGTCCGGGCAGGCGGGGACATTTTTAAGACTTCCCCATCAGATCATGACAAAAACCTTGGTTGTTGGAAGTCGTCGTCTGCGTGTTAACCTCGTTATAACTTTACCTTTCATGGTGATTAGACACCAAAATACTGATATTTCCGTCCAAACAGTGAATGTTTGCTTCAGCTGCTTCAGTGCTGGCAGCTCTGAACGCTTAAACATGAATCAGCACTTTTTTGGAAAACGTGTTTGTCCTCCTGGTATTAAAAACATGGAGTTACCTTCAGATTAAACCCTGGAGATTTGTCTTAATGAGTTGTTTTTTCTGAATCTTTCACTAGAATTTCTTTGGGGCTTTTTGGTGATCCCAGAACTAAACTTCACAAAAATGTAGCCAAATATCTCCTAAGTCAAGAACCTTTGCCTGCGTGACCCAAATGTCACAAAATGTCATGATTTGGGGACCTTTGGTTGTTGGTAAATGTCTTGTGAAGTATTTGTAAGTTGGACCTTAAGACCTTTTGGTGATGCTGTCGTACGATGTCATTACATCACACTCAAGTTGTTGGTAAGATGTGAGTACTGGTCCCATCTTAAACCTTATAGGCACAGGATGTGCACGTGATACATGAGTCCTGTAGGACGTCCACACAAACTACTGTCTATTTTCCTCATTTCTTCAGTCGGCTGCACGGCGACTCCAGCAAAGAAGACGCAGCAACTAAAGTCAAACGATGTTTTCTCGATTTTTCTTAAGTTCTGCTTCAGTTTCACTCTTTTCTTTACTCACTGCTGATGTTAACATGACTTGATTGATTCCATAGAAATAGTACATTCTTAGCAACTCCATTCTATAAAGCTGTGACGCCCCTTTTTGGGTCTACGTGACTGTGGAGTAAAACACAAAGCGATTTTTGTTTTAAGTCTAATCCCGGACGAGCCCCCAATTTACATTACACCCCCGTCTAGGGGCTTGTAAAAGAATGAAACATAAAGGTAGAAAAAGCAAATGAAATATAACAACTCAAAAACTTTCACAAAGAAACTGTCAACAAAAATACCAACAAACAAGTAAGTAAATCTGAAACCCTTATATCACAGGACAAGTCAACCAAAACTGTCACTAGCACAGTTAAACCCGGACGAGCCCCTGATTTACGTTATACCGCTTTTGGAGCATTACATAAAAGTGATTTTGTTTTACGTATAAATCCCGGACGAGCCCCCAAATTATGTTACGCCTCTTTTTGGGTCTAGGGGATTGAGGAGCTTATGCTCCTCGGTATGAGTTGTTATATTTCATAAAGTGATTTTGTTTTAAGTCTAAATCCCGGACAAGCCCCCAATTTACGTTTCACCCCCGTCTAGGGGCTTGTAAAAGGATGTAGCTTAAAAAGCAAATGAAATATAACAACTCAAAAACTCTTTCAAAGATAAAAACTGTCAACCAAACTACACAAAAACCCCAACAAACAAATAAGTAAATCTGAAATCCATATATAATAAGACAAGTCTACAAAATCTGTCACTAGCACAAACCCAGACGAGCCCCCAACTTACGTTATGCCTCTTTTTGGGTCTAAGGGATAGAGTAGCGTAACATGAAAGTGATTTTGTTTTGACTTTAAATCAATAAAAGAATATCTCCATAAAAAAGATGATTTTTTTATTTTATTTTTTTTAACCAAAGAGCCACATGTGGGTCGAACGGTCCGCACACCAACAGGAGTTTGGTGCTGGAATTGTTGTTTGGTACCAAACGGAACGATAAAGTTTTACTTTAATCTCAGAGGAGAAACTAACTCTGCAGGAAGTGAGCAGATAAAGGAGAACGGAGGAAAGTATCAGTCCGGGCTGCTGGCATGACCTCTGAGGAGGAGGAGGAGGAGGAGGAGGAAGGTGAAGGAACAGTCAGGAGGGGGTTATAGAAAAGTGAAGTAGAAAGAGAATGTTTTAAACCTATGTGGGAGAGGAGGAGGTGCGTTCAAGAGAGAACAAGTGAAGAATGAGATTAAAGGAAAAGCGGAATCGTAAAAAGAAAATGAAAGATATTAAAGAATTATTAAGAGACGGAATAGATCTGTAGGAGAGAGAGAAGTTTAAGATGAAATTAAGGAGAAAGTTGGAAAAGTAGTGATGAAATCCTTTTAGAAAAGGGCAGAAACAACAAGAAGAGAGAGAAACGTCAATAAAATGGGGATTTAAAAAAGCAAGTAAAGGAGGAGAAGAAACACCAGGAAAAACAGGATAATTGCAGGGATTAAAGGGGAGAGGGTAAACAGGAAGAAAAGAAGATAAAACCTCGACGAATGGATGAAAGGATGAAAATGAGTGAAAGGAAAGAAAACAGGAGGGGGGGGGCGTTGAGCTGCGGCAAGAAAA
>NC_050515.1:2607376-2608108 GCF_002922805.2 Oryzias melastigma | reverse complement strand
GCGTGGTTTCATATTCATTGATGCAGCTCTCCTGGAGCGAGGATTCCTCGTCTCTGCAGTGATGTACACATGCACACCGTGTACAGTCGCTGACTTTGAAAATGAACCCTGTTTTTCGGCTGAGGGGGGGTAACGCCTGGGCCTCCACGCTGGGACGTGTGCACGGACTGAATTGGAGGTTTAATAGCAAATGAAAGGGATGATGGGAGGCTGTGGGGGGGTCGGTGTGTGGCGCTGGAAGACTTGAAGCATCTTTGAGCATTTTGGTTCCAGTTCACCCGGATTTATGGAAGTGTTGATATTGAAGCGTTTGTCTTGAAAGTAAACGTTACCGCTGATGCTGTTTCTGTTAAACAGAAACTAACTTAAAAATGTTACTTTTTTTACTGAAATATTTACTTTTTAAAAGCATTTCATATAAAAATAAACAAGATTTCCTGACAAAAAAAAGGAAAAAAAAATGTCTAATTGTGTAAGTCTGTAACAAGAGCAGTGCTTTGTAGTGCTGCCAAAAACAATTATTGTAATTAGTCGACTAATCGGGTCAGGTATAAAGTGGACGTAAAGCACACATCTTAACCATCATTAGATTTAAACTAACTAAAAACAAGATATAAAGCATTACCTGTGTGAGTGCTTCAAGCTGAATTTGGCTGTTGAAGATGCTGAAGCTGATAGCTAAAAATGCTGAAGTCGGTAGCTGAAAACGCTGAAGCTGATAGCCAGCTAAAA
>NC_050515.1:2579590-2607238 GCF_002922805.2 Oryzias melastigma | reverse complement strand
TTAACCAATATAGCTAGCATAAAGCTAACATATTAGCTAAACTCCAAATCAGCCTAAAAAACCCAGAAAACATCATAAATTAGCCAAAAGAGCTAGCATGTAGCTGAAATATTAGCTAAACTGCAAAATAGCCTAAAAAATCTTAACAAATGCCAAAATTGTTCAAAAAGCTAACAGAATGTCATTATAACTTTCAACTTTAAAACAACTTAAAACTTATTGCATAGTAAAAGGTCACGCTCTGTTTGAGTCAAAACTCAAATCAACTCGGCCAAAATTCAAGTTGCAATGCAAACTGTCAAACACTCGTCAGGGCGGGGCCTGCCACCTCCCGACATTTGGTTAGTCCCGCCTCCACTTCCTTTGGTCGACTCAAGTAACCAATGGAATTGTTTGGCGTCAGAGGTTAGAGAGAATGCGCGCTCAGGGCTGCTGTGAACTTAAATCTTAAAAGCATTGAAAACTTGCACCAAAGAAAAAACATGCATCTAAGCGACTATTTCCAGTGAAACGTCGATGGAAGTGCGTTCCAAACTCATGTTCGTCCATCACTGCACACATTTTAAGACAAGGTTTGGCCTCTACTTACAAAACGCGTCCCTTGAACATGTTGAAATTTGAATTTTTTATTGCTAAAATTCCCCTCTTCAGCTTCAGAACTCACTGGAATTGTGTTTCTTGTGTAGTTTGAAAAACGAGTGTTATTTTGCCGTCGCCTGAAATGTCCCCGACATTAAATGGACCTAAAGCTCCTACAGACGACAGCCTTCCTGTTGGCATTTTAATGAGCAAGAAAACAAATTCCCCAGATCTAACGTCCATCCATCTTCAGAACTCTGAATCCCTTTTTGGGTCACGGAGCCGCTGGAGCCAAAACTGCTGCTGCGCCGGGCCACACGCTGACACCCAAAGACAATTTAAAGACTCCAGTTAACCTGTGAGGCAGGTGTTTGGACTGAAACTAGAGAGCTACGGAGCCAAATCGAGGCCAGAAATATGGGAAACCTAAATAAAAGATTTTGAAAAACATATTGGTGTTTTGACAAAAACAAATGTCAAATGTGCAAAACGTTTTGCTATTCTAAGAAAACGTATTTTTATTTTTAAAATGTTCTCTTTTTGGGCTGCACGGTGGTGCAGTGGTTAGCGCTCTTGCCTCACAGCGAGAAGGCCCCGGTTCGACTCCCGGCTGGGACCTTTCTGTGTGGAGTTTGCATGTTCTCCCCGTGCATGCGTGGGTTTTCACCGGGGACTCCGGCTTCCTCCCACCGTCCAAAAACATGCTTCATAGGTGAATTGGTGACTCTAAATTGCCCCTAGGTGTGAATGTGAGAGTGAATGTGTGTGTGATTGAGGCCCTGAGACAGACTGGAGACCTGTCCAGGGTGTACCCCGCCTTCGCCCATCAGTAGCCGGGATAGGCTCCGGCACCCCCGCGACCCCGAAAGGGAAGAAGCGGTCAAGAAGATGGATGGATGGATTTAAAATTGAAAAAAGTTTTGAAATTGAAAATTTTACCTTTGAATCCTAAAAAACTGAACATTTGAAGCTGAAAATAACAAAGTTTATTTTAGTAAAGAAACTAGAGATCTACGGAGCCAAATCGAGGCCAGAAATATGTGAAACCTAAATAAAAGATTTTGAAAAACATATTGATGTTTTGACAAAAACAAATGTCAAATGTGCAAAACTTTTTGCTATTCTAAGAAAACGTATTTTTATTTTTAAAATGTTCTCTTTTTTAGGCTTCAAAACTCAAAATTTCTATTTTTTTTTTGTTTCAGTTTTTTATTTGTCTTCCAACTCTTCTTTTCATTTTCAAACCTAAATATTTTAGTTTCAAAACAGATTCTAAAACTAAAAAAGATTTAAAACTGAAAAAAAGTTTTGAAATTGAAAACTTTAGTTTTGAAACCTAAAAAACAGAACAAAACATTTTGGACATTTTACTTTTTTTTGGCATAACAAAACGTTCAATTTGGATCATTTGGGTTTCAAATAATATTGGCCCCAATTTAGCTCCATAGAGAGCCTGCAGAAGAAGATCATACAACCTTCAGAGACATCCGGTCTGCTGGGATCTGAAGCAGAATGAAGCCGTGGAGCCCCCAAAATCTGACAAAGCTCTAAGGTTGGCAGCATCTGTGTGTTTCTGGTGCAGTGAGACTCACTTGATGTGCACAAACCGTAGACTTGTGCAGTTCATGAGCTACGGTGCGATTTCAGCACACGGGTGCATTTCCTCTATCTTGCAGTGTCCTCTGGAGGACCCCCGCCCCCCCAAGCTAGGGTAGTTACTGTGTTAGCATTTCAGGAAGTGCTCCTCCAACCTGACACTAGTTCACAAAATAACATTTAGTCGACATGAAAGGTCCATAAAAACCAAAACTGTGTTTTTGGGGGGAAACTCATAAAAGTTTCAAGAGGAGCAGCAGTTTGTAGCAAACATGTTGCTCTCAGACGATTCAGTTCGGAGGAGAAATAATTTTGTAAATAACCGGCCTTGAAATGACAGGATGACATGCAGGACTGCAGTGGAGACGAGAAGCTGCTTTAATTATGGATTAAGCAGCAGGATCCTGCAGGGCTTAATGTGCAGCTTCTTCTCTGAACGCTGACGGGGCAAAAAAATGAACATAACAGCCGAGGTTCTGTTTTTAGGTGTTTTTATGTGTTGAATTTGTCAAAAATCTAAAAAAATCAATATCCAGTTTGCTCATCTAAATGATGGATTGTTCTGTTTAAACCTGCCCTGATCAAACATCAGAGCTGAAGGTCTTTAGTGTTGGACACACTTTACTGTTGCAATAAGAGAATCTGCATCTTTATTTTGAAAAACATAAGAAAAATATGAAATAGAGTCAATAAAAATATGTTCCACCAGGGGCAGAGCTAGAATGTTTGATTTTATATATATATATTAGCTGAGGTGATATTACTAATGTAAATCAATTGAAAAAGTAAACAAAAAAATAAAAATAAAAATAATATATATATATAATAATTTGAGGGGCTCAAAATTTCATTTTAAAACATTCCCTTTGTTTTTGCAATGCGTTTTTATTAAGAATTTCTTAATCTTTGTCAATAATAGTAATATTGACAAAAAAATTGGGGAGGAAAAGCTTGTTGCCCCCTTGCAGTTCCACCCCTGCAGTCCACACGTTTCTTTTAACAGTTAATAGTCAAAAAAAAGACAAAAAATAAAATTTATGTCGCAAAATATGTTAATCACAAACAAAGATTATCCAAAAAACATAAAAATATGACAAGTTTCCATCTTTTAAAAGAATCTAAAGATGTTTTTTTTATTTAATGTTTGTTTCAATTCAACAGAAATGTTATTGTTTATTTTTACAGTTTCCTCCCACACTCTATTCATCAATAAAGCTTAAAAGAAGACGCATTTATCCTGCAGATATCTTTGTGATGCTAAATAACCGTTTAAGAGCTCAACAGGCAGAAAAGTGCCGAGCATTGTGGGAGAACTTCCCATCAGGAAAGAGTCGGTTTGTCCTTGAGGTGTAAATTTAGGATAAAGCAGCGTGAGATAAAGACCTTCAAGAAGCAACAAAGACTTGAAAAAGTCTAAGATAAAACCAACAATTGGAAATTATTTAGTTGTTTTTCTGTCCTGCAGATGTCTAAAGGACCAGACGGCTTTTAAATTCTTCCTACTTACTGCAAGGTTTAAATTATTATGGGATGGCCTGCGACTTTGCAACCATTTTGTGACAAATTTGGCAATTTTCACATTTTCCTACAACATGGAATTAAATACATTTTTTGTTTGTTTCATATTTTTTAATGAACCTTTAGCACCAACTATAAATTTAAACACCTCTTCAGGATTTTGTTCTAAAGCCTCTTAACTCTTCGAGCAGCATCGGGAAGCTATTTGGGAAAAATGTTGTCGATAAAGTTTGTCGATTTTGAACTTTTCTCTATTGCGCGCTCATTTTTTACCGGAATATAAAAATGCAGTACGTGAATCATTGGCTCAAGCTGAGCAAAATTATATAACATACGACATGACCATTTCAGGAATGTGGGTGTGGTTAACAAAAAACCTCCGTTGCTAAGGAAATCCTCAAATTTAGTTTTGTCAATTCTTCCAAAAGTTACATCGACTTGTTCGTCACCTCCTGACAACCAAAAAATAAAATGGTTGCTATGGAGATAAAGCAACAGAAAAGCCGCCATTAAAAAAAATGTTTGACCATAGCACCTCGGGCCATACAATCATGGCTTTTTTGTTATTTCATTATTTTCTGTTTGTAAGAATGACCTAGTACAAGTTCAGCTGTGAGAACATGCATGCATGCATTGTTTGTTCCATCAAATTTTTGAAGTTTTGTTGACCTTTGACCTTGAGAAGAGGCTGCCATCTTGAAATGTAAAAAATTAGTACGAGCCACAAATTTAAACACCTCTTCGGGACTTCATTCTAATCCCTCTTAACTCTTCGGGCAGCATTGAGAGGTTACTTGGAAAAAAATATTATCGATAAAGTTTGTAGATTTTGAATGGTCTTAGCATAGCTAGCTCATATAAACACATTTTCTCTATTGCTCGCACATTTTTTACCAGATTTTCGTAAAAAATGTATTATATGAATTGTTGGCTCAAGCTGAGCAAAATGATATAATATACGACACAACCATATAAGGAATGTGGGCGTGGCTAGCAAAACATCTCAGTTGCTAAGGAAATCCAAAAATTTAGTTTTGCCGATTCTTCTAAAAATCACATCAACTTGTTCGTCACCCCAAGGCGACCAAAAAATAAAATGGTTGCTATGGAGATAAAACTAACAGAAAAGTCGCCATTTTGAAAAATGTGTTAGACCATAGCACCTCGGGGCATACAAAGCCGAATGACTTTTGGTTTTATTTCACTATTTTCTGTTTGTAAGAATGACCCAGTAGAAGTGCAGCTGTGAGAACGTGCATGTATAACCAGCGCGTCTCTTTGGTGTGAGAATAAAGAGGCTGTGTGGCTCACAGAGCAGGAAGGATATTATAGGAGGTTTGACAGTCAGGATGCTCTACAGCCAGACTGCTCCCCCCACGGACTCCTGAGGACAGACGAAGCAGCTGGCTGTCCTTCCTTCCTGCTCCCTCGTTTCATTTCACCACCACACATGAGACCGAGCGCATGTGTGTGTCTGACATAAAACAGGGCAAAAACTGGAAAGAAAAGAGGAAACTGAGAGAACGGTATTAATAAAACAGAAACGGAGACGCTGAGGCAGATTAAGAAGGAGTAGGTGGAGCGTTGGAGATTGTTTATCTGCTTGTAAAAGTGTATGCGCCAGCGCTTATCTGCCAGCCTAATTATCCTGAGCCGTTTGGCCTTTTTTCGGCGTGTTTGTACCCACGGCTGAGTGAGCGCGGCTGCTTTGGTGTGTCTGGCTGAAGAAGTGACCTGAATCCTCACCTCGCTGTACAGACACCCCTTTACCGCTTTACTTTTGGAGCTTCTCTCCTCATCCTTCTCGTGCTTTTGTCCTCCGTCTGTTAACAGTCCAGGAGGTTTTTTATAGCTGTTTTTTGTTTAAAGAGGCAGATTAGAGCAGACTTTCAGGAGGTCGGAGTGCTCTGAATGTGCAGTTTGCACTCTCTCTGATCAGTGGTGTGTGCTGTCCCTGTCTGCACATGTTGGAGCATCTGTGCTGTGTGTGTCTGTGTGTGTTTGTGGGTGTCTGTGTCTGTGTGTGTGTCGGTGCGTGTTTGTGTAGCTTTGATGTCTTTGCCTCTGTGTCTTCTCTCATTCTCTCTGTTCACATCATGTGTGGATCTCACTGTTTACAGTTGGCCTGAATTAGAATTACCAAAAAAAAAAAGCTTTCAGTCATCTTGATATGGATTCAGAATATGGAGCCAAATCGGGGCCAAAAATATTTGAAACCCAAATAAAAACATTGAAAAAAATATTGATGTTTGGCCAAAAAAAAAGTAAAATGTCCAAAATGTTTTCCTATTCTAAAATAAACTGAATTATTTTCAGCTTCAAATGTTTTTAGGTTTCAAAACTCAAAATTTTAATTTAAAAACTTTTTCTTTTGTCTCAAATCTATTTTTATTTATTTATTGAATCTTAACTTTTCAGTTTCATAACCTTTTGGCCCCATTGAGGCATGTGGGGGCGGGGCTAACACGAAGGACCAATCAAAATCAAAGAGGGTGCTAACTTCAGTCCTGGTGCGTTCACTGACTCTGAGAACTGAGATAATTAAGGTCAGAAAATGTCTGTTTATTCTGTACGATCATGGTCTGAAGTTTTCCCAAGACGAGTGTAAAATGTAAAGTTTTATTGCTTATGTCCAAAACGTTGTTCCAGCTGTACAAAACGCTTCTTATTGTGTTAAATACAGTAGAAACGTCCTCATCAGAACAGCAGCAGCTTTCTGTTCATTTAAAATAAAATCTAAAATGATAATAAACACATTATTAATTTAGAAAAATAATAGAAAATTTGAATAAAAAAAATTCAACCTCAAAAGTATAAGGAAATCTTGAAGATTTGAAAAATAAAATTGTAAATTAAAAAAAAAAAATCAATTCAACTTGAAAGATGTTTTAAAAATGTGGAAAAATAAATGTTATATTAAAAAAAGCTAAAAATATTGACAAACCGAATCCTACCTTATATTTTATGATACTTTTTCTACAGACAAATTAGTCAAATTATAAACTGACCAATCAGGATTCTCAAAAATAGTTTTGCTGAAATATTTGACAGATTTCCGACCAATCACGGCTCACTGATGACGCCTCGTTCCAACATCAGGATCACAAAAAAATGTCCACTGAATGAGTTGGAGCTGAAAGTAAACCATTTTCTATGGGTGACATCACTCTAACTCGGTCCAGTTCTCATACAGTCAACGAAAAGCCAGAGACCTCACCCATGGAGGGGTCATGACCTTTAGAAGAAGGAGAAATCTACAAACAAAACCAAATAACTAATCCAACTCTCTACACTTTTGAATAAAGGTTCAAAGAAAGATAAACAGAGACAGAAAAAGAGAAAAGAAATAGAAATAAAGACAGTCACAGACGGTTTTATCATTCGGCTGTGAGTCTGTGTTCTGGAAAAAAAATTTATTTCTTAAAAGAAGTAAAAAATATAATCCTCTTTTTTACTGAATTTTTGACACAATGTAAAGTAGTCAGTGTCCATACAGTGATATAAAGTTATTTAAAAATAGTAATAATAATAATAGATTGTAAATAATAATTAATAATAATCATAATAGATAGATTAATAGAGCATGGAACAATAGCAAACACCTGGCAACAAAAGTGAGGGGTGGGCTCACTTTTATATATATATAATACATAATGTTTTCCCTTAATATAAGTGAAAAAACCAGCCAATAGAACTACACTGAAAAAAGTGAAACATTGGATCAATTAACAAAAGTTCTGTTATTTGTTACATTTAAAATTATCATTAGAATTTATTAATGTATTGATTTGTTTCGGACGGACTTTTTAAAATCAATTGTGAATTCCTGACTGTCAAAAATGTAATCTTGAAGTTATCTTTAAAATATTATTCCTTAAAATAAGCTTGTAAGTACATATATGTATATGTTCATACTTTTCCCTGTTTTAAAAGCTTCAACAGTCCAACTATTACTATGTTTAGACCAATTCAAACAAAATTTACAGGTTTTAACATCCAGTTGTCATTTTTTATGTAATTTGTGAGTAAAAGAAAAGTTCAATTTAAGATTTTAATTAAATAATAAACATCAAGATATTTGAGATTTTCTTACAAGACATTCCATCTTTTTAAAAAGTTACTAGTAATTCTCGTATATCCAGTGTAAACACACTGTTGAAGTAGAAGTTAGACAAAAATACTTGATGATATTTAGTTCTTTGCGGTGGATGATCTGCGGCACCGACCTCTGCTCATGCCGTCAAATATCTTCAGCTTCGGTTTTGATGTTTCTATGCAACTGGAAGCTTTCAGCCTCGAAGAGTCGGAGAGAATCACAGCTGGATGCGAAATGAAATCATCTCCTGTTGCTGCGAAAATGATCTTCAGAAATACGGTGAACATTCGGAGACATTTCTGATGAGACTGGAGGCCGGTGAAGTGATATGTCTTCAGTCGGCCTCTCGGAGCAGTTCTTAATCTTAATGAAGAAGTAATGCAAAGAGCTTCCATTCACAATGGATTTCAAAACGATTTTTATTTTGCTTTGAACAGAAGGTTTGTCGTCACATTAAAAAAAAGAAAACATCGCCACCTTATGTAATAAATCTCATGACTTTTAAAGGTTTTCTGCATTAAAACCATATGTATCATAGTAACAGAGAATTGTATGAAAGTACAGAACCATCATTTCAATATTAGCATTTTTTTCTAATTCATAAACAAAAAAATGAATATTTTTCGCACAACTTGGCAGACCAGATTTTGTAAATTTTCCTGTCTTATGAAACGTAAATGTGTTTTAAGATGTGTAAAGTGTATAACGTTGTATTTTATATTAATTTAACCTTTTATTAGGTAGAGGCTCCAACAGAAGCCCAGATGGGTTTTTTTTGCTTCTTCTTGCACCAACTTTTTGTGTATTTCTATACCGTTTTGCATTTTTTTGCAATATGGTTGATTAGTGCAAATACAAATCTGATCTCTGATCTTTGGCGGTGACATCCCGGCGTGCGTGCCGTGGACAGTGCACGTTTGTCCCTGCAGTCACGTCGTTTTTTGGGGGAGCTTCATGTTTAGGTTGAGCGCAGAAATGAGCCGTACGGCTGCATTTTCATTTTCAGTGGTCTGCTGTCTGTCTGTCTGTCTGTCTGTCTGTCTGTCTGTCTGTCTGTCCGTCCTCCTTTCTGCTCTGACAGCTGAGTTGTGTTTGTGTGTGTGATTGTGCGTCTGCGGTGCCGAGAGGCTGCTTGTTGTGTGCACATACGTGTGCTCCTTTTGTCTTTTGTGTTGGTGCCATTTTGCTTCGGGAGTGTTTGCACAACTGTATGCGGCGGCTCGTGTGTGCACGCGTGTGTGTGCACGTGTGTGTGCGTGCACGGTGAGCTCACGTGTGTGTGCTCCTCTTTTCCTCCCTCCCTCTGCTGTTTCTCTTCCTGTACTTCCAGAATAGAGGGGCCATCAATCAGTGGCATTGTGGATGAAGGAGGGGGGGGGCTGGCTCGGCGCCAGGGAAGAGGAGCTGGCGTGCAGCCCGGAGGAGAGGGAAGGAAAAAACAAGAGCAGGAGAGGAGACTCTGAGGGAAAAAAGAAGGACAGAGATACAGTGAGGAGGAATAAAAAGGAGGGCAGAAAGGGAGCAGGAGGCCGAGAGCAGTGAGGGAAAACAGAGCGAGGAGAGACGGAGGGAGGGGAGAAGGGGGGGCTGAAAGCAGCAAAGGAGAGATGCCCCCCCCACAACAGCTAGCTCTAATCAGAGGATGATTAGTACCTCGCTGGCTGCAAATATTTACCTGAGAGGCGACCACGGAGGGCCGAGCGGCAATTAGGCTGCAGAGAGCTCCGAGAGCGCCGTCACGGTACAAAAGGAGATCAACCGGAAGGTTTTGGTCATTAGTGGTCAAGAAGGCGGAAATTTGGAGCTGATATTTATTTGTAGTAAAAGTATTGGCATCAAAATGTTGAATGTTTTCTGCAGTACGTGCAATTACAGATGTTAACACATATTTGTTAAAGACCTACTGGATCGAAAACGGTGTTTTTAGCACATTCTAGTGACAAATATACAGAAAATGTGTCTTAAAAATGCATTTCTGAGTAAATCGATTAATAATTTTAAATGGATTTAAGCTTAACCGATCAAATATCGATTCATAAAGAAATATAAATTGATTTAGCACAGAAAGCTAAAGTCCGCTAGCTTGATGCATCCATCCATCCTTCCATCCATCCATCCATCCATCCATCCATTAATTCCTTAACCCAGTATGATGCTAATTTGAATCATTTTATCCAGAATTCTGCCTGATTTATAACCACCTTTAAAAAAATGGAAATAAATTCAGGTACAAAGAGGTTCAAACATCACAGAGTTTAGAAAAGGCTGAACATGTTCAGAAAATGACATTATTTGACTATAAGCCCGACTTTGCACTGGCTCACCTGTGTAAAGGTGCAGACATATGATGTCACAAATACAGAGTAGAAAAAGTTTACAGTTTTTACATACTTCACATGTTGGCATGACTTTAAGGCTGAGATGGATGTTCTGTATGTGGATACATTAGATTAAACTACACAGTCTGCTTTTTTTTTTTTTTTTTTTTTAAACCTCATCGTCTTCATTTCTGGGTTTTTTATTCCATCAAGGAAATCAAGAAAAACGAAATTATTTATTTTAAATTTAAAATCTGTTACTAATGTGCCCAAAAACCAAAGTATCTTGTTGATTTATCTAATTAATTGATTCTGATCAATCAAAGAGCCAAACTTTTGTGCTCGGACTGAACTCTGTGGAAGTTTATGACCTCCTCACATCTTCATTGGACCCGACTGAACACATGACACATGCTGCTGGTTTTCACAGCAAATGAGGAACTTTTTCTTTAAAGCTTTTAATTCATTCAGGCAGAATCAGAAAAAAACTGAAAAAAAAACACAGATCCTGTTTACAAACCAGGAGACTTCTCTTAGAACAAGTTTAGCAAGATTTTCCCCACATATCTGTCCTCTTATCAACTTTTATACCTCTTATTGAGCATTAAAAGTACCTTTTTTTTTTTTTTTAGAAAAGCTGTAGGTTTAAGTGACATAAATTCATTTTAAAAGAATGATCAAAATCCTGTTCTAAAATAAAATCTTTCAACTTTAGAGCTGTAGGTCAGGAAATTGACATTTCTGTGTTTGGTGTTAAATTAACCTTAAAACAGACATCACAAACATGCAGATTAAATATAAAAAGAAAATAATTATAAAAATATGATGTTTCTTTACCAAACTTGATCAAAACAAAGTAAAAATCTTGAAGGAAACTCATTTTCTCTCATTTAAATCACAAGAAGAGTCGAAGTTCTCGTTCCTTCTACAGGAGTCAAACATAAATTCATGACATTTTTGGGTTTAAGTTACTTCATCTGAGTAGAAATCATCACTGACAGGTTTTCCCACAAACGTTTGGCTGCAGGCTGCTCCCTCGGTTTACATCAGACTCAGACTGGCAGCGTCTGAACACACATCGTCCTTTCTGACCATTAAAAACCCTCAAAGTTCTGCTGGGAAATGACCCGGTCCCCGTCATGCAGCTCCCTCACAGACGGTAGTTTGACTACCTTTTTAATTCACGAAGATGTCACAAATAACTCTAGTTAGTTCAATTTATCGTAATATTTAGAACGCAGGGAATCCTCAAAGCAGGGAGTCATCTCGCTGTCTTCACTCAGGATCCTCGTTTTATCTGGATCATTATTTTAAAAAACATCTGCATGATTCTCCACCAGTCAGTAATTGCTGGTTTAATTAATGAAGGCTTCAGTTTCCCTCCGTTCTGTTCAGAGTGCGCTCTGACAGATCAGGTAGGAGCGTTTAGGCCGTGGGTTGAACATGTGGGTGGAGAGAGCAGCAGAGGCCGTAATGAATTGAATGAAGGAGAAACTCGCTGCTTCCTTCTCCCACATGCAAAATGCACAAGAAAGCATTGAAACGAACGCCGGTTGGTTTCCTGGGCTTGAATGCTGCAAAAATGGCAGAAAGTCGGAAGAATAAAACACCTTTATGTGTAAAGAAAAGTTCAGAGGTCAACAAATCAAATATGGCAGTAAAGTGACTTTTGGTCTAATCATTATTCCTAAAGTCAGGTTTTTAAAAAGGGTTTGTGGAGTTATGAAGAAATAAATGTAAAAAAGTTGTAGAATCATAAAATTATGAAGGTTTTATTTTGAAAAGGTTTTATCTTAAAAAAATATATACATATATATTTATATTTCTAAAACACGCAGAGAAAGATGTGTGTTTTTCCCTTTTGGTGTATCAAGACTAAAAGATCAAAATATGGCCATAAAATAAGGCTAAATATGACCACATTTCCCCCAGAAAGCACTCTTTAAGGGTTATTAAAGATTAAGTATCATTTTGTGTAAAATGCAAAGCTGTCAAGCAGACAGAAAAACTTTACTATGAATCTCAATCACAAAAACTCATTTTGATAAAACTTGTGTTTTTAATTTGGATTTCCCGCCAGACTTACCATTTGGCAAAGGTAGGCAATCCAAGCTGAAGGCTTAAAATATTTCTTAATGTTCTTAAAGTAAATTTTATGGCCATCAGTCTTTTGCTATCTTATAACAAAAGAAAAAAACAAAAATCCCTTAAATGACATAAGACTGCTCATGTGAGTGTTTCAAGCTCCCCTGTAAATCTGCAGCAAGGGAATATTCCGCTAACTGCAAGTTAGCTAGAAACTCTTCCAAGAGTTTGCATAAAAAAAGAGACATTCGGTCATCAACCAGCTGGGAAAAATGTCTAAAAATAAGCAAGAGGAAAGCAAAAAATGTGTTGCTACTTTTCCAAAAGTGCAGAAAGAAAGACAAAACAGGAAAAGAAAAAACAGAATCAAAGGAACGGATGTGAAGAGTAAAAAATAGAAAAGTCCTTTTGAGAAATTTAAAAACTTTTGTTGAGAACACTCCAGAGTATTGTTTTGTTACATCATTCAAAACCTGAGAAATTAAAGAAATTACGTTATGGACGTTTTACTCTGTAAGGATTTTAAAAAAGAAATAATTGATACAACCACTTCAGAGGGCCCCATCTTACTGTTCGCCCAGGGCCCCTAAACTGTTAACACCGCCACTGCTGATCAGGATCGGATCTTTATATATTTTTTTATTCTTTTGATCAGTACTGTGTATTTCAAGCTTGTTATTTCAAATAAATGTACTAGTAGAAATCTGGGAACAGATCCCAGCATTTTACTGCCGGAGAGCGCAGCAGTTTGAACGAGAGGCGTACGAAACGGCTCAGTAAAGTAATTCAGACATTAAAACTGACAGCAAGTGTCTCTTTTTTTTTTTTTTTTAATCGTCACCCAAACAACAACCTACAAAGGCATTAAAACAGAAAAAAGATTGAATTTTAATTTATTTTCAAAGAGAACGGTAATTTATTTTCAAAGAGAACGGCACTCCCCGAGCTGCCAACAGAGGGACACCAGCGAATCAAATGTTAAAAAGAGACCAATCAGATTCAGTTTATGACACTTTTTTTCCTTTTTTTTTTTTTTTTTTTTATATAATGCTTTACAAACATTTTGTATGCAACTCTGTATTGGTATCAGTATCAAAATCAAATGACTCCAAATCAGATTGGGAACAGAAAAATTCTGATCAGGACAGCTTTGAACAAGTTCTTGTGGCATTTTTTATTTTTATTTTTTAAGATGGTGGACATATATAAAGCAAGTTAAACTCAAAATTGCATTTCTATTTTTTTTTTAATTCAAATTGTTGTGAATCTGGAGCTGCTAATAAAAATGCTGTTTGAAAAAGATCCCGGACGAGCCCCCAATTTATGTTACTTACAAACAGCATCCAAGTGCAGACAAATAGATCTATGGACATCTTGGTTTTCCTCGTCTAACCTGGGATCTGGTTCGAAACACTAAATCTGGATAGCTCTGATATATCGATCGCCAGCTAACTTGCGGGAGAGTGTGTAAACAGAGAGCTCTCAGCAACAGGGAGGCGAATTTCTTGTTAACTCCAGTTAAAATGCAGAAACTATGTCCAGGTTTTTAGATTTAGGCAAAAAACGGCAAAATCATAATTAAAAGACAACTGGAAACACTTTTACTATGTTAAGAAGATTGTCGGAGAGGGACTTTAAGTGTTTTTTATCTTCTTTCGTTGTCTGATCTGACATCAAGCCGTTTGTTCTTGGGTGAATATTTCTGTTGTTTCTCACCTACATCTGATCCGTCTCCTGTTGAGACTCCCTCCCTCCCCATCACTATCTGTTTCCATGCCAGCTGGCAGCGAACGCGCCCTCCAGAGTTTATCGACAAGTTTTCGCTCTTGCTTTGTATCTGGCCATCGATTCCTCCCTGCATCCGCTGCCGGCGCTCCCCGGTGGCCGTGCTCTGGCCGGCGGTGGAATGAGACTGTGATGTGCTGCTCTGACACCTGCTTTGGCTCAGACCACATCACCCCTGCAGAATTCATTTGTTCTGTCTTTTTTGGACTTTTTTACTTTGTTCTTAGACAGCAGGAATGGACCGGGAATTTCTGAGCAGATGAGAAGTCTCACAGCCTTCTAATTTGAAGGATTTATTATTTTTTTTACAAGCTGAAATTCAGGAGTACACATAAATGTTTCATAGTTTATTTTAACTTAAAAAGATGCAAAAAGTAACTTTGGCTTAACTGTTAACCAAAAACTCAACTCACAAACACACAAAGGGTTGAAAACATCAGAAATATAAAACAATATGATGAATATTGTGGAAACATTGTTTTAATTTTATTGGGACGGTTTGTTTTTTCCACCTTTAATGTGACTCTTAATTGTTTTTTTAAAAATATATGAAGGGTTTATATAGGTGATCAAACCACCAGAAATAAGCAGGTAAGCAGAAAAGCAAAGGGCAATATAGAAAATACATAAGCGACCCCCCCCCCCCCTTTTTGAAATGGCACATGGTACGAGCTCAACGAGTTAGATTTAATTTAGCTGCACCGCTCTACAAATTGTTATTTTACTGATGAAAACAGAAAATAAGGTCATTATATCAATATAATAAACCAAGACTGTGTTGATTGTTTGTAATTAAATAAATTTAAGAAACACATGTTTCTGTTTAGATCTAGATTGTAAGATCTTGAATATGTTTATTACCTTAAACATCACATGTGGAGAAAGCTAGAGCTATGATAATTGGGAGAATGTTAAGAAATGCTCAGAAAAAGCAACAAATTTTAATTTTGAAACCTAAAGGTAACTACAGTATTCCCCCCTCATTCACAGATGTTAGGGACTGGAGACCTCCGCGAACCCGCGGAATCCGCGAATACAGACCACCCCCATCACCATTCTATCCCCCAACCCCCGCAGCCAAAGAATATCCGTTACCGATCCATACTCATCAAAAGCACTTCTGATCATTCTTTGTAAAAGCTTACTAAAGAATTTTAGACTATTGCTTAAAATAAAGAGTTTATTTTATTATTATTCAGAACAGCAGCGTACTTTGTGACAGATGAGGAGTGTCACTCTGTCTGTGGCAAACGCTTGATTTACACTGGTTGCAGAAGCGCCGCGGAAGCGTCACAAAGCTGTGCGGGACAGAGGCCGCTTCCATTTGTCGCCCTTGTTAATCTGTGGTGTGGTTAAAACCTTCCGCGGAGCGCCATGATCCTCCGCGGAAGGGTCGCACTGTTCAGCGGATAGTTTCAGTGTCTATTTTGTATGCGAGCGAGCGTTCCGCGTTAATTCTGGCATGAAGATACATGAGAAAATCTGGATTATTTTCAAAATGTAACCAATTATTCACAATAAAACACTGACAAATGTGATCATGTTTTTGCATCTAAACAGACTAAAGAGATAAAAAAATAAAAAAAAAATACACACACAGATCATCTTGGTGGGCCGACTCCGGAGCGGGTCTGGGTTTGGGGTGTAAAAAAACAACAAAAGAGAGTCAGAGAGCAGTTCTTCTTAGCAGAAACATGTGTTAATATTTTTAGGGTATTAATTTACACTTGATGGCAAAAATTTTTTTTTTAAAGTTCTAGCAGAAGCGCCTGTTCACACCACGTCCAGTGTGCCGACGGGCTGGCGTGCCATTCATATACTGCTGCACCACCTTCGGACGCAAAAGTTTCATACAAACGTCTTGAATTGTCTGAGTTTTTGCCCCAATCCAAATTCGGAATCTTCTTCGGATTCTTCCGAATTCAGATTGGGTGAATTCGGATTGGGCCAATTCTTCCAAATTTGGAAGAATCCGAAGAAGAAGAATCAGAGATTCTCCCAAACTTCGTGACGAACCAGAAGAGTCGCATGACTGAAAAAAATCTGCTAAAAATGAAATGCGAATACGCGGGGGAACACCGTAAATAAAATGTAAAAATAAAAAAGTATCAAAAAGTGGAGGTAAGGTTATAATTTATTAAAAATAAATGTAGAATCTGTTAATTTAAGGATGTTTCATTTTAGTTAAATATTTATTAGAGTTACGGCTCCACTATGTATGTATGTAAAATATACATATATATATATATATATATATATATATATATATATATATATATATATATAGTATATACACCCATACATGCTATATACATATGTATACACGCAAATGCACATATACACTTACATATATGCATAAATATTTGTACATACATAGCTATCAATAATTTATGCCTATATAGTCATGAAAGATTGTTGATCTGTATTGAAGTTTAAATTGCCTTATTGTTGGACTGTTTTTGATTTTTTCAGTTATACTATTTCAGTCTCACTCCACAAAATGAAATACAGAATTATTTCTTCTGGTGCCACTTTTATTTATAATAACTCTGGAATGGCCTCTTATTGAGTACCCTCCATCACTATTTGTAATTTATCTTCAAATATATTCATATATATATATATATATATATATATATATATATATATCTTCATTTTGAAGTTGGACTCATCAGGTTAAAATTTAGTTTAGTTTACACAGAAAAAAGACTCAAACATGAGTGAAATCATCTCCTGTTATTTTAGTGACTCTTTTACAAGCTTTTATTTCTGTTGATAAAAAATAATCTAAGAATAATGTTGTTGTTGTTGGTGGAGGCCACCTTCTGCATTACTATGCTCTCTCCTCCTCATCATCACCATCACCAGAATAAGAACTGCTACAGTAACATCTGGAGCAGAATGGGGTCAAACTCAAACTCTTGGACTCAAGACGATGATTACTTTGCGTTTAAAGCGGCGCAGGTCTGACTGCCGCCGTCACGCTCATCTGTTTCCAATTGTTCAAATAAAAAGGCGTTCTGTTCCGTCGCCTTCCGTCTTTGTGGTCAGCGAGCGCTCACAAACAAACACAAACACATGGAGGGGCTCAGGGACAATCACCCACCCACTCATGCATATGCCGACACACGTGTGAGGCTGAGTTGTGTTTGAGGATGCCTCGTTTTTGAAGCCGTAATGAGTGGCTCCCATTGACAGGCTGCTGGGTTTGTGTGTGTGGTACAGCCTTTGTATTATGGTCTGTCAGTCATCACGCTGCCCTCCATCACTGCCTTTCTCTCCCCTCCCTGACATCCTGAAGTGTCAGGGACACGTGTTACCGAGGATAAAGTGATACAGAGAAAAAGCAGAGCAGGGAGGAATAAACCGTCCTCCTGTCGTCTGAAAATGAGGAAGACAAAGGGCAACGGAGGGAAGGAAAAGGAAGATGAAATAGAGGAAAGTGGAGTGATGGAAGAAGGGCTGACAAAGAAAGGGGAGGGTGATGAGTGAGGGATGGGAGGAAGAGGATGAATAGGGTAATAATGGCTCAGTGTGAGAGCTGCTGCAGGAAAAGGGAGAACGGCGGAGTGAAGAAGAGAACAAAATGAGGCTGAGGGACTCAGACAGATAGAATTAGACACAGAGGTCTGTGCGCCATCGCAGCAGGAGAGCACTGGAAAAAAGTCCTTCTTAAGACAACATAACATGTTTATTTCTTTTAAAAAATGAACAAAATGGCCAATGGAATTGGTACTTTTGTGTTTTAAGGGGCAGGCTTCAATAAGCTGCTTCTGGCTGCTGCCTTTCAAATGTGGGTTTTTATTATTTATGTCGTTGTTTCTATTATTATTATTGTTATTATTACTATCCTCTATAAGTACCATATTGCATATTTAGGAAAAAAATAATAAAAAAGAAAATATAATTTTATTATATTTGATATGTATGAAACAATTTCTGCCTTTTTAACACTGGCTGACTTTTGTTTTTGTTTGTTTTATTGTTTGTTTGTTTATTGCTGTTAATTGCTAAAAAATTAACAAAAATGTTAATGTTAAATTAACAATTTACATCAAAACAATGTCCTTCTGATCCAAAATAGAATCTTTTTATTTAACCGTTATTGCACCAGGATATCCCATTGAGATTAGATCTTTCTTATAGAAGACCTGGGCATAAATGAGAATTAATAAACAAGAATTGTGTGGAAAATAAATAAGAACAGATAATTTAAAGCTGTTTCCTGCCAATAAACCAGTACATTTTATCGTGGTAAGAGTTTTTAAGGTAATTTGTGATGTTTTAGTCTTTTTTATACTAAATTATACCTTAAAATTAGCGATAAACCGTCATATTCAGGTATATTGCTGTGGTGTTTGGAAATATTCTGTCTTAAAAAAGCCTTTTTTTGCTAAAAAGAAAAAGTTTCACATCATTAACATACAAATTCACCCTTTTATCCCCAAAATATTTCATATTTTGAGTGCTACAAAACTCCAACTATCTTTATTTCTAAACTACATTCATATTAAAGACTAAAGTTACGCATTTTTAGATCAATTTGTCTAAATAATTAAACATAAATGTCTGTTTCTGTGCCTCGCTCTTATTAAATGTATTTGTTCTGTGTTTTAAGTCAAATTAAACTTCTCAGTTTCCCTAAATCGATAAAGTCTGTTTCTTGAAACAAAACCACTCTCCTTTAACAAAAATAACTTAAAAAAGTATATTAATATAAGGTAAAAACAACTTGTTTCATTAGAAAATTTGCCTAAAATAAGATGTTTTTGAGTTTGAATGACCCAATAAGATGTACTGTCTTGGAACCAGTCATTACAAATAATTGAAAAGTTACTAGTGAGTTATCTTCATCTTAAATAAAATATAACATATTTAAACTAAAAACTATGAATACTTGGTGAGATTTTGTGTTTTGGGTTCTCTGGGTTTATGCTAAAATTAATTCAAGAAATTCGCTGAAAACACTGAGATTTAAATGTATAGTTCTGGTAATTGGAACATCAAACCATAAATTAAAATAAACTGAATCTGTTTATAGACTTATTATGACTTTGACTCACTAATGAGAGCTGTTTACATCAGGGGTGTCACACATGTGGCCCAACGGTTAGACTATCCTCATTTCTAAACTCTTATCATCCAAAAATATGACTAAAATTGGATATTAACATTAATAGTTTTGAAAAATTACAATGTAAATATGTTTATTTTTTAAAAGTTTTATCTTTCTATTGTTAAATACATTTATTCTAAATTAACTTTGCAGTTTCCCTAAAAACCAGCAACTCTGTTGTTGAATTTAGGTCACTTAGTAATAACATTTCTGCTTAAAAAATGAATAAAGTTAAAAAAAAAAAAGATTTTCATTGGAGATATTGATTAAAGTAAGAAGCTTTCAAAATCAAAATACTCAGCAAGATGTATTCAAGATTGATTGTCTTGAAACTACTCTCTGCTAGAAAGGAAAGCTAGTTTTGTCTTAAATCAAGTGTAATAAAACTAGAAACTAGATTTAAATACATTTTAGTATTAAGTTAGCTGTTTTTGACTGCTTTGGACATGTTTTCAGATTTCTTTTTTTTTTTGCCTAATATGGAGTTCAGCTAACATTCTAGCATTAAGCTAGCTATATTTGGCTAATTTAGACATGTTTCCAGTTTATTTTTTTTTTATTTTTTTTGTGGCTAATTTGGAGTTTGTTAATATTTTAGCATTGTGCTGGTTGTTTTTTTATCCTAATTTGACATGTTTCTTTTTTTTCTGGCTAATTTGGAGCTAAGCCAACATTTTATTTCATGCTAGCTGTTTTTGCGAATTTAGAGTTAAGCTAACATTTTAGTGTTATACTAGTTTGTTTTGGCTAATTTAGACCTGTTTTCAGCTTTTCGGCTAATTTGGAGTTTGGCTAACATTTTAGCATTATGCTAGCTGTTTTTGGATAATTTAGACATGTTTCCAGCTTTTTGCCTAATTTGGCATTTAGCTAATATTTTAGCAAGCTTTCAGCTTCAGTATTTTCAGCTAACTGCTCTGGCGTCTTACGCGGCCACATTGATCTTACAACATTCACACTTGCATTAATGCTATATATCTAGTTTGCTTGGTTGTGCACTTAAATCTAACAATATTAGGCATGAATTAATTTCCCTTTTCCTTCCTTCTGTCTGCTTTTCCATCTCAGGCAGAGATTGTGAAACGTCTCAGCGCCATCTGTGCTCAGATCATCCCCTTCCTCTCTCAGGAGGTGAGTGCCATCGCTGCCAGACACACCAAATACACAACAACAGAGAAACAGCGCCTCACACCTCCGCTCTGCTGACGACAAACACAAACATATCAGTTCCAGAAGAGCAAGTACCAAGGTGTAGATATTCAGCACTGGTTCTAATTTGTGGCGTGGTGTTGTTAATTGACACAAATCATATACTCATTAAAGCATGCCGCATGTGTGCGTATTGATAAAGACACGGCTCATTAGGTTTTCTTGTAGGTTCTGTCTGGAGAGAATGAATTCTGTTTGTTGTTGTTTTTTTGCACACAGACACGTTTGTGTTTTTAACTGAAGGAAAACAAGTCTTTGAATGAGTTTAAGTATCTTGTCATATTTCATTTGTTAAATCCGTATCTCTGCAGCCTTCACAGTCACCTTTGTGTGTGTAGAGGTTGTGTGCGTATGGAGAGGATGTGATTGTAAGTAAGAAGAGCCAGAAGTCAACACTAGTTTTAACTCTGTTAACGCCTCTATATGCACCCATACAAGGGGTGACCAGTCTGGGTCCAGCATGTTTTTCGTTGTCCATAGAGGGTTGTAGAGCTTCGTCGTCAGGGGCGCACATTGTGTCTTGCAGTTCTTTTGAGGCTCGTAGCCTTATTTAAATACTTGACAAGTAATTTAATTATCTATTAGTCGTTACTTATATTATTTGGGGTCAGAGTGTAGTTGAAAGTTATGACATTCTGCTATCTTTATGGACTATTTTGGCATTTATTAAGGTTTTTAGGCTTTTTTCAAGTTTAGCTAATATGTCAGCTACATACTAGCTATTTTGGCTAACTTAGGCTTTTTTTTTTAGCTTTTTAGGCTGTTTTGGAATTTGGCTAATATTTCTAATATTTCAGCTACATACTAGCAGTTTTGGCTAACTTTGGCATTTTGTCATTTATTTAGGCTAATTTAACTAATATTCTAGCTAGCTAACAGCTTCAGCGTTTTCAGCTTTTAGCTTCAGTGATATCAGCTCCTTGTCGTGGGTATGGGAGGGGCTGCTGTTGTGAGCGCATGTTTTTAGAAGATTACTCAGAAATGCGTTAACGGATCAAAATGTTGTTTTGGGGTTGTTTATAGTTCAGGTATGAACAGTATCAGTCTGTCTGTCTTAAAGGAGAAGATCTCTGCCAGCGACGAATCTCAAATTCCTGAGCTTAGAAATTAAATTCTTTATTTAGAAAATTATGCTAAACAATATGAAGGAATAACTGGGCAGTTGCACTTGACTTGCTACCAGAAGTTCTATTATCACTTAGCTGCGTTGTCACGTTCTCTGGGCTCACCAGCGCCCTCTGCCTTGAGGCAGGCATACTGCAGCCTCGCATAGTGTATTTCTATAGCGCATTTTTAGAGGATTAAAAACGACTAAATGAGTCAAAAACTGGCACCAATGTAACCACACAGTTGGCCAGAAATAAGCAAATGGGGTCAATAAAAAATAAAGCCTTTTTTATGGTGATAAGAAGACTTGGTGCAGGTTAGGCATGGAATGCTGGTGCCTCACCTGCCGCTGTCTTGTGTATTTAAACAGGAAATTCACATATTTTCTACATTTTTTTTCTTGTTTACCAAAGAAATGTTGAAAATCCACACAGAAAAAAGTAATCATGGAATCAACGTCTAAAAATTAATGTTTGATTTTTAATGTAGCAAAAGTGAATTCCTTTCTATTAAGTATTTTTTTAGAGATACTTTAAAGGTGAGGCACAGACCCACCTGCCTCCCCTGACAACACGTCACTGATCCACACTGCTAATATATGTGATGGTCCTTGTTTAGATGCACTTAAACATTTATTTAAAAAATTGTTTTCCTCATTGAACTTTTTTTATATATATATTTTTGCATTTATTACATATTTTTGCATTGACAGTTTAATCATTTCTGCTGGTGTTCTGCTAATAGTTTTAAAGTCTGTTTGATGACACCTGAACAAATGACGAGGAGCTGAATGGGTGAGAATGTGCTTGTGGTTGTGCGTTAGCTCTGAGTCTTGGCGAAAAGACAAAATGTGGAGACGGCGGCGGTTGTGTCAGGCTGCCGTGTGGATGGCGAGCCCACAGATACCTCTGTTTGTCAGGGCGCGCTGATGAATGCGCTGCCTGGAGACAGCAAGGTCACAGCACTGTCACTTTGATCAATATTGACACGCTGTGTCTCCCTGTGTGTGGCTGTACAAACACCGTCACGCAAATGTGTGTTTGCGTTTGTGTGACTGGTTGCTGTGGGAGTCAGTGTAAACAGAGCTGAGATTCTGTGTAGTTGTGTCCACCTCCTGCATATTAGTCGTGTAAAAGCGTCTTTCCATAATCTAGATGTTTTTTTAAGCTTTGTTGGGAAAAATCCTTTTCCGCATGTTGTTTGTGAGACACAAACGTCAGAGTTGTGTACATTAGGTTTACGCTGGGCTGGTTTGTTTACGTCGTGGTCAATAGTACAGTGTAGCCTGTTTGCTTTTTGCCGGCTGTTTCAAATCTGTGTGTTTACACGCTGCTCTCGTGTTGTGTTTGTGCGTTTGTGTTTGTCCAGCACCAGCAGCAGGTGGTCCAAGCCGTGGAGAGGGCCAAGCAGGTCACCATGGCGGAACTCAACGCCATCATCGGGGTGAGTCGCCTCCATACGCACCAGAGACAACACCGACTATTGGACTCTAATGAGGAATACTATTTTATTTATTTAGCACAAATCAGACATGCAACTTATAACAATAAAATGAGAACAGAGGATGAAATTGTGTGTGGGTTAAATAAATAAAATGACTGTGGAGGGAGGGAAAGAAGCCAAAAGGCTTGAACAAAAACAAAAACAAAGTATAAATAAATAAAAAAATACATGTATATTTAGAACAGTAAAACAAAATAGACATTTTTGACCTTATTCCACATAATTGTGAATCTGAATAGTAAATTTAGGAATGAGATTGTTTCATGTATTCTGCTAAAAGTCTTTTTTTTAGTTTTGTTTGTAAATGATAAGATATGTTGTTATTCAGCAGCTCTATATGTTCATTGAATCTCATTCAGAATTGTTCACAACTGTGTTTGTAGTACAAATAATTCATGTGAGAGTTACTGTGTTTTCTGTTTCTGATGAACACCGTCTCTAAAGATGCATGTTTTGATTTTTTTTATATATTTGAACCAAAATGAAGTCAAAAAGTTTTAAAGTTGCCCTGAAATATGATTCAGTATTAAGTCCGTTATTTTGAAAAGAAAAAATAAATCAGGATAAATTAATACCCAAAAAACTGTTATTTTAAAAAACATTTTTTTCAAATAAAATACATTTTCCCTCATAAAAACACATATTGATTCGCCAAATGGGTTATTGTCTTTATTTAAAGTCCCACTCCAATTTATTTTTTTCTTTTGTGTTTTTTTTATTCTTATTTTTCAGTTTTTAAAAATCCAAAACTTGTGGTTTTTTTACGACATAATTTCTGCAGAGCAGCATTCGAAATTCCCCTCTGGGTTGTGGGCGGGACTGTTGGCTGGAAGAAACCCCACGTTGATTTCCCAGCATGCCTTTGTTTACGGTCTCTCCTGTTAGCTTATAGCTCCTCATACGAACATTAGCATGAAAAATGGTGATCCATATTGGAGCTACGCAGACGTACAGTTTTGACCAGATAAATGAAGACGTTAATGGATCTATGTGTCAGCAAAAGGAGGATTTAGAATAGAAGGGATACTGAATGGTCACAAACCACTGGTTTGTATCTGGTCCTGATCCATCACAATTTAGATAAAAAAAATACTCAGAAGTTCAGTTTTGCTTAAAAATCAACCACAATACGACAGCATGTAGCATATCAAATCAAATAATTAGTGAGGCTGGGAATCAATTAAAAAAAAACTAACCAATTAATCGCAATTTGGAAAAAATTAATTTTTTGTTCACTTACAGTATTTGCCAGCCACTTATTATCTGCAGATAATCACACGCAAAATCGTACATTTAGAACGTTTATTTTTAACCCTTTGGAACCTATGGTCTAAAACTCAGTTTTTGTCTGTATTTGAGTTTTATATTTTCAATTTAAAAGACAACCTGCTGATTATTTGGTATCATTTTAATCAGTACAGCCTCTACTATGTGACGCCACCTTTATTTTGTCATTTTTCCATGTTGTATTCACACACTGGACATAAAGTCATGTAAAAACAGAAAAATACATCTGGAAAAATGGGATTATTTTGTTGTGGAAACCCCGAAAATGGTTAAATAGCTGTTTTTATAACATAGAATGAAAGTGTTTGGTGTAATTTTATAAATACAACAAAAATAAAATTCGTCAACAAACTAATGAACATGTTTTTGAATGAAAATACAAAAAAAAAATCCAGGCTGAAGTCACACCAAGCAGCCCAAAAAAGAAGAATTTCTCACTGCTCATTTGACATTCTTCCAGAAATTCTGTTTTTATTTTTATTTTTTTTCTCATACATTTTCTTTATTGTGTTTGTGAATCTTTTGGGGAGAATTTTGATGGATTTCAGGTCAGCTCGACTGGAATCTACTCCGGTGGGGGCGTGTCTGTCCGTTCTGCTCACGACGCCGGTGGGCGGGACTTTCTCTGTGAATCGGAGTTTCCACAAATTTTAGACGTCGGAGTTTGTTATTGTGGAAAATTCTTGTTGGTCCACATCCCAAAATAAAATAATAGTCTATCTCCTTGATGTTGGATTTCTCATGGGAGACAGCTCCGTTTAGCTCCGCCCCCCATAGCGGGCGTACTGCTTGATGTTCTTATTTATTAAAATAAAAAATTGCTTTTGTCCAAAACCTACAAATAAATGCCATAATATCTCTTTAATTTAATAAAATCTCAATCACAGACTGTATAAAAAGTTTATTTTAATCAGTTTATTAAATATTAGCACATTAATAATGTTCAATTAATCGTGTGTGTTAACTTTAATCATGAGTGAAAGTTCTGACGTCTGAATGCATCTTCAGACATAAACATGTTTTTGTCACAGATTTGCTGCGAGGATTCTCCTGTTTTGCTGCTCTGATCATTTTACTGTTAACCTAAAGCTCTTTGTTTCTCTCAGCGTTCCGAACACGGCTGTCCCTGAAGTGTGTTATCCTTGTGTGTGTTTTCACAAAAACACATCCTAATGATCCCTCAGCATAATAGCCTTTCTTTATCTGTAAATGCTCCCTTGTTCTCCACTCGCGCTTTTCTCAGTATTTTTCTCCTTTCTTTCTGGATTTGCTTATCAATCTTTTATTTTTGTATTTGTGTCTCTTGCTCTCATTAATTGTCTTCTCATGTTCCTCAGATTCTCTTTAGCCTTTCTGTTCCAGCGTTTGTGGTGCGGCTCAGACCTTTTCCTTCCTCTCTTATCTCTGCGTTTTCCTCCTGGCCAATTTCGACATCTTTTCTTCCTTCCTTCCTCCTCATAAATCCCATCACCTCTGTTTTTCCATCTCTTCACCCACGCCTGCCCTTTCCCTCTCTCTTCCTTTTGCTTGTTTCAGTCTGACTGGATTTGCTCCTCATCCTCGGTGTCCTGCTCACCTCTTAATCTGCTAATCTTCTTCCTATCTACCATCATTTTCATTTCCTCTCCAGCCGATTTCCTCTTATATCTTAAATTTGCTCTTTTCCTTCAGCGCTCTGCTCCTCCCATATGTTTTCCGTGGACGTTCGGCCTCTTTTGACTTTGTCTTTCTAACCATGTACTCCCTCTGTTTTTTCATTGACCCCGCCCCCCTGCTGTCCCTGTGGTCGCAGCAGCAGCAGCTCCAGCACCTGTCTCACCACGCCCCTGGCATCCCTCTGACGCCGCATCCATCAGGGCTGTCGCTGGGGGCGGGGAGCTCGGGGCTCCTGGCCCTGACCGGCGCCTTGGGGGTCTCGGCTCATCTGGCCTCCAAAGACGAACGCAACCACATCGACCCCGAACTTCTCCGAGGTAAAATATCAAACTTTGATTTTAATTCTGACTGTTCTGGTAACACACTGGTGAATGCCGGATGAGGTTACTACTTTAGTGTTTTTACATTTAAATTGTTTTTACGAGAAGCGGACTATTTTGCCACGTTGTCATGGTAACGGGTACCTCTGCTGCAGCCGGTGTATGAGGACGATCCAGCAGAGGAAAGAGGTTTACACGCTCATGTCAAATGATTCAAACCATCATTTCAGAGAGAAAGTTCATCATTTCACCGTTTACTTTTGTCCAGACGACGAAGAAAAAGTTTGTTTTAAAGAAAAAAACTCCAAAAGTTGTTTCCTATATCGACTTTATGGCAAGAAATAGACATGATCATTAAATGTGGATCAACAATAAAATAATTTTCTTAATTATAAAAACATTTTCTTATAAACATGTGTTCCCTCTGTAGACTGTAAGGAGGGAAACATTGAATCAGTTCAAAAACTTGTTACATTTAAATTCAAATTTGTAATTTGAGGAAAACTAATCATTTTAAATGTAACAACTTACAGAACTTTTTGTTAATTAATCCAATTTTTCACTTTTTTCAGTCTATCAAGCATTCAAGTAAACAAAACATCAAAGAACAAACTATTTAAATTCCAATGGAATATGGTCTTTTATCTCTTTATTGTCTCTCTTTAGCTTTAATGAGAAATGCTAACAATTAAATAAACACGAGATTATTTAGTTAAGTTTTGTCATTTCTGCTTTGATTCTTAACACGTCAAACAACTAAGCAAAACAAGTTAAAATTACTGTCAGAAATTCTGAAGAGATTTCTTTATATTTGTGTTTTTGATTTATAGATAGTCAAGTAAAAGTCCCTTAAAGTTTTTATTTTTTTTATTTTGGTAAATTACAAACGATGAACAAATATTAAATATTAAAATGATTGAAAATGATTTAGAGTTGTGTGTTTTCAATAAAAAAACTCATGTTACTCTAAATGCTTTGAGTTTTTTAAAATAAATACTAAAATGTTGTTTATTTTTTAGATTAAAATATTTAATAATAAAAAAGATATCCTGCTTGAATGCTTTGTATTTTGAATTGAAGGAGGACCTTCCTGACACAGGATGGGTTTTATTTTGAAAGGAACTAGTGCGCGCTGCTGTCAAAAGTAAAAAAACAGTTATATATAGAAACACAGAGACATTGTTGTAATTCAATTATTTTAATTATTAAAAACTACAAATAAATCTTAATTGCTCAAAAAGCCTTAAAATTGTGAATTTTTAAACGATAAAATGGGACTTTGTGGCTCTCGGTGGGTTCTGGCCTGTAAGAAATTAGACTAAAAAGCTCTTTTAGTGTTAAAGGTTGCAGACCGCTGGTCTAAGATGAACTTTTAATCAGTTCAAATCCAGATGTAGCAGCAGCATCAGTCTGGACACTCCCTGAAAACGCAGTTTGGAGCATAAATTTCATTCTGGAAGGCCAGGAATTTTC
>NC_050515.1:2564915-2579367 GCF_002922805.2 Oryzias melastigma | reverse complement strand
TTGTGAATTTTTAAACGATAAAATGGGACTTTGTAGCTCTCGGTGGGTTCTGGCCTGTAAGAAATTAGACTAAATGGCTCTTTTAGTGTTAAAGGTTGCAGACCGCTGGTCTAAGATGAACTTTTAATCAGTTCAAATCCAGATGCAGCAGCAGCATCAGTCTGGACACTCACTGAAAACACAATCCGTGGCATAAATTTCATTCTGGAAGGCCAGGAATTTTGGTTTTTTTCATCAAATTTAAATAAGTTTTTAGGAAGGTTGGAATAAAATGTGAACTTCTTTAGCAAACTTTGATTTTTCATTATTACTTGAGCTTTATTTAAATGAGCATCCGCAGCTCCAACATGAATGAAACTGTGGTAAAGAGCAGAAGTCACTTCTCCATGAACTTCCACTCACCTCCAGTAAATGTGCCGTTTCAACACAGTCTCTCGTGAACAAAGTGGTTCAGGAAAAGCGACACAGAAAGGGAGTGTGTTTCACATCGCCGTCCCGGGTCCCTGCTCCTGCATGTGAGCGAACAGCATCCGACTGTGTGGTTGGAGATCTGGGAGGCCAGAGCTGACTGGAATCAGCCACAATATCCCGCCTGTGTCTTCATTAGAGGATCAGTCATAGTTCAGCTTAAACCTGCCTGACTCGCCTGCTGTTATCACGATCTGGACTGATGTCAAACCTTCTCTCTTCTCCTCTTTTTGTCTCTCTCCTGCCTCATCCCAGAAGGAGCGCCCAGCAGGGTAAGTAGTCTGTGAACAAAGAACTCGTTCTGGTTTGTCCACTGTGTGCATCTTTTTAGCAACCTGAAGAACTTTGGAATTTTCTCCAAAAACTAGAAACAACTGAACAGAAGCGGCTCATCTGCCGCAGGGATGAACAAAGCAAACAAACATCTTTGTTCTGAAAATCCAGAGGATTAACCCCGTCATGCCTGACGTTGTTTCCAATTATATAAACAGTTTTCTTAAGTGTTTTTCTGTTCAGGTGATGCTAAATAAAGTTGAGTCCTGGATTTAATGCTACATTGCAGGCGTGACGAGGTTACAAGGAAGTGGATTAAAACCTTAATACTTTTGTTGGAAATACTTCAACATTAAGAGCCACTCCAGTGAAAATCAAGTTTTTGATGTTTTTCGAAGTGTAGCATTTTTCTCATAATGGAGGAAAAAATGTTTAAGATTAAAACTGCATTTCTGAGTATTTCTGTTTTAAATCCTCATGATCGGGAGCAGATGAAAACCGGATGTTTGAAAAAGCTCAGGTTTGTGACGCAGCGACTGTCACGGCCAAAGTCTCCGCTACGATTCTGAAGCTTCCGCTTTCAGACAAATAGATCCATTAACGTCTTTGTTTCCCTCGTCTGAGCTGTCATCTCACTCACCATTTTATTTATTTTTTTGCTATGCTAATGTTAGCTTGGGCTTGTGAGGTGCTACAAGCTAACGGGAGAGAGTGTAAACTGTGTGCTGATGGGAAATTAGCGCAGCTAACTTCCATGCTAACAACTCATGAAGTGAATTTCTAACAAAATATGGCTGAAAAAAAACAGTCTTTTTTTGATAAAAGTGCATTATCATAATTATGTGACAGACAGTTGGTTCCACTTGCAGCAGGTTTATAAAGACAGGGATCAAGCACAGCTAAAACTCCACAAAGCTAAATCAGAGTCAGACAGGCAGAGGTCAATCATGAGCGTGAGGCAGTGGCGGGCCGTGCATTTCACACCTAGGCCTTCAGTAGTGCTCCATCTGAATCAACCCAACCCTCATTAACTATTTTATGGCAATAAAACTTCTACTGCAGGTACAGCTGCCACACACACACCAAAAGCATAAAAAATAACCTGATAAAATTTCAATATTATGTAGGGAGATAGCAAAATTTTACTCACCAAAAATCCAGATTATTTAAACACAAAATCCATCCTTTCTATCCTCAAGAAGATTTCAATCACTCTGTCGTGCAGAATCCGTGCGTTTCACAGATAGAAAGTGTTCCGTGGCTGTGATAAGCTGGAAAATGTTCTGGTATTCCTGAAGCCTCTTGTGGTCCAGGAGGGAGACAAACATCAGTTTTTGTGATTTTGAAATCTGGTCTGTGTCTGGAAAATAATATTGTCGGTAGTGAGCGTGAGGATTTTGCGCTGCACGTGCCCGTGGTGCGTTCAGGAGCCTCGTAGATTTCAGCTTCACTCCCGCTCAATGGAGTCACGGAACTCCTTTACCCGTGCCAGACAAAACTGTGCCACAACTTTACCCAGACATTCATTTTCCACCAAAAATCAGACGATGAGACGCTTTCCACTAGCAAAATCTTCAAACCTGACACGCCGCTCCTCGGCACCTGTGTCCGTCACATAACGCAGAACCAGAGCGAGCTGCGAGCTGTCCAATCAAGGCTCGTGAAAATGATGACGTTTCCGTACGCCTGCTAGCTGGCGTTGATTTCGCCTACTCCAGATCTGATTGGTTGAAGCAACAGTTTGGTCGACAATTATTTTATGCTACAGGGCCCGCAGAACTGATTGTGAAGGCCTCCGGGCAGATTTCTTTGACCCTAGCAACAAATGGTGCTGCAATGTGATTGGTTAATGCTTAAATAGGAAAATACACGTCTGGAAGCAGCGCAACCAGGGAGACAGCAATGAAAGGACGAAGACAGAGCATTTGGAATTATAGAATACGTATTCACGGAAATAAATAATAATTAATATCAGTCTGTGATTCAGATATTTTTAGGCCAGCAGAGAAGGCCTTGCAGGCCCTGACGGCCCGCCACTGGCGTGAGGGCATCAGAGAAGACAGTAGAGTTTTCAGCGTCCAGGTGGCAGGTAATCAGAAAACAGAAGATCGGGTCTGGATAGAAACGCTTCGTAATGCCGACAGAGTGGCACAAACAAGACTTCGCACTAACTGAGCTTCAGTGCGCTGCTCACGTTTCCTCTGGGTGTGTCATGAATCGGTCCTCTGTCTCCCCCTCTGGCCATCAGCAGGATCCGTCACCTGAGTTCTAACACTTCCTGGGTTCCACTCTACACTTCCCATCAGCCCCTGCTGTCACTCCGAGAAGCCCCACATCTGGTTTTCATCCGCAATCACTCCCTCTTGTTTGTGCCGCTCTGCCTGCATCACTTTCATCCTGACCTGATCTTCTGCTTTGTCTGCCGCCTGCCCCGACCCCCACCTGGACCCTGACCTCTCTGGTTGTTCTCTGATGCCCTCATGCTCGTTTTTGACCTCTTCCTGCCTGACTCGGATTTAGCTTTGTGGACTTTTAGCTGTGTTTCACTCCTGTTCTCCTGGGGTGAATAGCTAACCTGCTGCACAGAATCCGGCCGTCTGCCCGTTTGTGACAAGGGGATTGTCAGGTGAGTCAGGTGAGCGGCATCCGGGAACTGTTGGAAATGTGGTGTTAGAACTCAGGAGGTGGCTCCCGTCAGTGACCAGAGGGGGAAACAGAGCTCTGAATCCTGACATAAAAGGATAACCAAACAGGGAAGCTGGAGGCTGACTCCACCCACAGCCCAAATGTGAAAATCCAGTCAGAGGGGCGGGGCTTTGGAACAGGACTGTTATCATTACTGGAGCTGCAGATCATGACGTGGGACTTAAATGGTTTGACCAATCATGAAATTAAACTGTAATACCTCAATTCAACCTTTAGGGGGCAGCACACATACATTTTTTTTTTTAGTATTAAACAAGTTTGTTTTAATTTGTCAAAAATTGGAAATGACCAACAGACAGCACTTTTAAAGCCCATTTATAGAGGTAAACAGACAAAAAACTGAATTTAGGATCTGGTTACCTTTAAAGGCCCAGTGGAAATGCTTTTACAATAGAAAAAAATCTAGTTGGAGTGGGATTTTAAAATGCCTCTTCAAGATCAACAGCATCAATGTGATTGTTTGTAGTTCAAATCCACCTCCACTCAATTATTGATTGATTTAAAGTGTTCCTAGTGTTTGTTTGTTTTTTTTTAAAATTATGGTGACGCCATTTTTAGATAAAAATCACAAAATCTTTGGAATTTTCTAGGACAGGGGTGTCAAACTGAAACTCACAAGGGGTCAAAATCCAAAACACACCTTAGGCCGCGGGGTGAACAGGATAAACATTTATTGAAGATCTAAAACGTAATTCTTAAAACTGTAACTTTAACATAATTATGAACTAGATATATACATTACCTTCAATGATGCTAGAGTGAATTCTGTAAACTGAAGGATTCTGAAGCTGTTAGCCAGCTAAAATATTAGCTAAATGCTAAATTAGCCTAAAATATGAAAAAATAATAATAATAATAGAAAACTTAGATTAGCCAAAACAGCTAGCGTGTAAATATTAGCTAAATGCTTAGTAAATGCCAAAATAGTCCAAAAAGCTAGCTGAATACCAAAACTAAAACTTATTAACATAATTCTGAATAATGAATAAGGAATACCTGGAGAAACTGTGTTGTAGGACATAGTTTCTGTAGAGCGACAGTAGTCCATTAGAAATTCACCTCTGAGTTGTGGGCGGGACTGTTGGTGCAGAGATCCCACCCCCTCACTCCTCCCCCTTGATAAAAACATGCTTGTATTGTCTGTTCCTGATTTACATCAATTTTATCAAGAAACCTCCAGAAATACAATTTTAAGCTTCAATTTATTGCCTCAAAAACCTGATTTTGATCAGACTTTAAACAGACTTCACTAACTTTTTTGTTTATTTTACAATCGTCAGAGTTTTGTTGTGGTTTATTAGATAAAGGTTTGTAGACACTCATTTTGAATAATTAAAGTCTTTGTTTTATTTGGTGACACCGAAAGGATTTCTGTGTCTCACCTTCACAATAAAAGCCTCGGTGGTTCAGCCCCTGAGATAAACCACAGAGAAAATGTTTCCATTGAACGCTGGAGTTTGTGTTGCTCTCATTCAGGTTTCTGAAGTATCTGTGAGAGAGGAACGGCAGCATAAAGACGTATGTTATTCAGCAGCAGAGCTCCATTCATTCAGCATTATAAATGGGGGTGGGGGGGCAGCAGCAGATGTGAGGAGGAGAATGAAAGAGATGAGGAGTTTGTTGTTGCTCTGAAGGTTTATTGTGCGCTTCCTCCTCTTTTCTCTGCGCTCCTCCATTAGTTCCTCCGGGCTGCTCGACCCACTAAACTGTGTTCTCTCTGGAGGAGGACGGGGAATGACAAGTGGCCCTCACCCGCCTCCCGCTCTCGCTCCGACCCCCACACAAAAACAGCAAAATGCTTTGATTGGTTTTCTTTAGCTCTGAACCACAGAGCGGGCTGCATTGTAAATATGCCTGCGCGGCTTTATTACCTCATAATGAGAGTCATATTTTACAGGACGGCTGCTGTATTGAGGGCACAGCACTAATTAGCTTGTAGGTTGGCCTGTTTGTCGGCGTGCTGACGTGGCCTGCTCCCGCCAGAGCGGGGCGTTCGAGTTCCTGTCGACCCACCGGGGAAAATGAGGTTTATTCATCTCTTTGTTGTGTCTCTGTTTGTCTGCAGAGTAAGTCAGTTTCATCAACAGACAGCCAGCCCACGGAGGAGCGTCAGGGTCCGTCAGCCGGATTCTCCTCCTCTCAAGGTGGAGCCGAGGCCAAGAGGAGGCGCTGTGAGGACAAGGACGTCCTGCCTCCTCACGCCTACGTAAGAATGTCTCAGATTCAGAGCATTTATAGTACATGGGTTGACTTTTATGTGTCAGAGGGTCACTTTCATAGCTTTATATGACAACTGCAGTGGCTCCTCCCCCTGTGTTCAAAACAGGAAGTGGCTCCAAGAAGCCAAAATCCCACAGACTTCTACAGAGAAACAAACATCTAAAACTGTCATTCTATTGGTCGAAATAACAATTTTTGAAAATCCTCTTTTCTGTAGATGAAGTTATAAACTGACCAATCAGATGCCTCAATAAAAGTAGGTGGAGCCTACATTCAAAACATTTAACAGATTTGGTGCAGCCCGCTTTCAAGTGGTAGGGATGTGGCGTTAACTGTCATACTCGCTCCAGTCCTCAGATACAGTCAATGCTCATGTTTTAAAATGAAAGATTTACTTTGATGTGTAGAAACACAAAGTTATGATGGATGCTGTCAGTCTGAGAGCTTTAAAAAACAGATCTGATGAAACCGTGTGAGCGACATTGATGATGACAGTGTAGGTCACACGGCGGCGGTGAGAGCGGCGTTTGGTCTGCTATCTGGCATCTTTTCTTCTTCTGCATCTTTTTGCTCGACCGTTTTCATGTTTCGGTTCCAGGTTCGAGGTATTGTCCTGTTCTGGCGCCGGCGAGAAATTAGCTGGCGATATTGGGCCACGATTACATCAAAGCCCGGTTGCCATGGTGACAAAGTGCCAGATTTTCACCTCGAACAAAACGAGGGGAAGGAGATAGATGGCCGGCCAAAGAGCTAACAATGTGTCATGGAGAAAAGCAGAGCGCTGCAGGCAGGGATGGAGACGGCGCTGGCGAGGGCGTGCGGCGTGTTTAGAGGACAGTGGGAGGAAGTGACTGTGACATGGATACATGGATCTGCATGTGCAGCTCTGCATGTCTTTATCAATGCGTTCCCAGGTGCAGCCGCTGTCTCTTGACTCAACTATGTTTGCAGGAATCTCATCTTCTGCTTGTTTCTTTGCACCACAGGACAGCGACGGCGACAAAAGTGAAGACAATCTCGTGGTGGACGTCTCCAACGAGGTGAATTCTCAGCCGGGTTTCTAATCTGACATTCAGTTATCTTCATCTGTGAATCATTTTTACCTCCTTGACAAATCCTTTATTCAGGAATAAATGCAGATTTGTTCCCTTCAGAGTGCAAAAAAATAACAGAATCCTAAAGTTGGTCATATTGATCTGCGTAAATACACTATTAAATCTAAATTAGCTTTGAAGCATTAACATTTACAGAGATACATAGTGACAGTATGTTTGTGCGAAGAAAACTGGCGGAAAGATCATTAAATAAACCATAAAAAACATCATCGAAAAGCCCCACTAGTTCTTTACTTAACAGGAAAATCGCCTGAAAATCTTAGTAAATGCCAAAATAGTCCAAAAATCTAGCAGAACGTCAATTATTAAACTTTAAAACTGTAATTTTTTAACAATAAAAAGACAGGAATATTATTCCAGAATAAATCAACTTAAACCTTAAAGAACTTTTATTATTTTACTCTCCATAAATATGTATTTTGTAAAAGTTATATAAGTTAGAAATAAGCGCAAGATAACATCGTATAAAAAAATTATCAGGAGGGTCGGATAGAATCAACCGTGTTTCCAACTATTACAGTCATTTAATGACCCTTTTTTACAATAAAACATATTTAAAGTGTAAATCTCGAGTCTTATCTTAAAACTGCAACTCAAGATTTCCGACTTGGACTTGTAAAATCGACTTGTGAACATCTCCACAAACCAAAAACTTCACATCTTGAACACAAATCTTCCCATTATTGATGAACATGTTTAATAAATGGAACAAAGTTTTTGTTTGCACAAATTCTGCTGCGGCGTGCATGTGTGTGTGCATGTGTGTGTGCACGTGAGGCGGGACCAAGTCAGCTGGTGAGCGTCTTGTTCAGCTCCCCTCTGCAGCAGTTTCCTTTAAAAACGAAGGAACCCTGGAGGAAGCTCATTATCAGCTGCTGCTGTCGGGTTTCCTGCGTGTTTTTTCACGCTCCCCCCCCCCCCCCCACCACACCACACACGCGTTCACCAACACTTTACACGTCTCCTCTCGTTTAGCTCCTCTGCAGAGATGTTGTCCTCCCACACTCTTCCTCTGTTCCTCCGTCTCTCTGCAGACTCTGTTTCTCCTTTAACTGTCCCACCGCCCCCCCACCTCCTCCTCTTCCTCCTCCTCCTCTTCCTCTCATTAGATTTCTTCACTTTGCTTCATTCAATATATGCAAAACCAGAGAATATTTCAGCTCTTAAAACATTTCAAGCTGTGCTCTCTGATGACTTTAATGAAGCTCTGTGTGTTTTTGGATTCCAGGAAAGGAATCTGTACAAAATTAAAGAAAAAAATAAATGTAAATGTAAGGAAATTATTGTTTTTTTTTTCTGGTATAGTAGTCTCATCCTGACATACAAACATGTTATTTTTATTATTCTGTCCTCCAGGAGTCCATAATTCTAATTTCTTTCTGCACCTTTGAGTGAAAAATTGAGCCCAACCACATCAGAAACTCACCAATATTTAGTAGTACCTGGTGAAAAGGAATGTTGGACATGGGGATGACCCCGCCCCCCAAAAAATGATGACATCACAGCTGGAAAAACGTCCAAAAGTGAATGGGGCTAAAAGCTCTTAAATAAAATTCTACAAAAGCCAAACCAAAAGTGTCGTGTCGGGATGTCCAAAGAAAGTTTTAAAGATATTATGGGATGGCCACAGGACATACGGATTTGGTAAAGTATGAAATGTGGCATTTTTCCCATTTTATTGAGAGATCTTCATGAAGTTTTGCCACCAGCTTGAGATAAAACCACAACGCTAGGAATAGGCCGCCATCTTGAATTTGAGAAAAATAAATACATAAATCACCTTGTACAAATTTAAATTCCTGCCTGGGATTTTGATCTAGTGCCTTCTAACTTCCAGCCTCATTGGGAATCTCCTTGGAAAAACAAAATCAGAAATGGTCGATTTTTAACAATGTTAGCTTGTGGTGCGTTCAGGTCAAAATTGAGCAATTTTCACACTAGAATATGAGTAAATTTTGACCCCAACACAAAATTAAAGTTAATACACGAATTGTTAGCTCAACCTGAACAGAATGATATGACATACAATATGAACTTATTAGGAATGTGGGCGTGGTTCGCTAAAAACCTCAGTTGCTAAGGAAACCAAAAGTTTACTTTCGATGATTCTTCTAAAAAAGTACATCGATCTCTTCGTAACCCTCAAACGACCAAAAAATCAAATGGTTGCTAAGGACTTAAACCAACAAAAAAGCAGCCATTTTGGAAAAGACTTTTTCAAATGCAACTCGGCTTTAATTTATTTGCTTTAACTGTACTTTAAATTTTGATTGGAATGAGTAAAATAATTATTATTAAAGCGGAAAAAATTACTAATAATATTTATCTGTCAGAGTAATTCACCTCAAAAATCTGCAATAATTGCTTTAGCTAACCTCGTCCCCAAGTCAGGAAATGTTGTTGCATCTGCAGGAAAAAGTCGACCTGCAAAAGTCATTTGGATCTAAAGGATCTTTTTGTGAGAGTTTTGTCTTTGAAGGACACCCTAAGATGTTTTCTTTACACTTTTTTTACTCTCCAGGATGTTCTTTATCATGAGAGAGAAAACAACGTTCTTGAGCTGCTTATGAAAAGGGAACTTAAATATAAGAAATGAAGAGGAAACCAGTTAAAATCTGTGGATTTACTGTCCAATCTGCCACTAAACCTGACCAAATACAAAACCCTGAAAATAACGTCTTTGATCCGAGTATTACACTCTGTTTGCTCTCATCCAGAGATATAACAGTTTAGATGTTTAAAATGACCTCACATGTCGCTCTAATTATTACTTTGAGTCAAAAGCAGCAGGCCGTGCACGTGTGTGTGCATGTATCAGTGACCCAGAGAGAAGTGCTTACTCCAGCACTCTGCTCCGGGAGGCGGCGCCGGCCCCACGGCGGCGGCAGTAATGACAGCATCCGTAACAGCAGTGCTATCTCCAGGTCCACACGGTGCTGCACCAGCATCTTATATTCCCCACGCTCTCAGTCCCTCTAATAATCACACAACACTTTGGAGTTTATGCTGTGGGAGAAACGCCTTCGTGCTCAATCCCAACGCCTTAAAGTGACCAGATCCCCAACGAGCAAAAGTGCAATGAAGAGATTTAGTGATTAATGTGTGGTTTAAGATGAGGTGATCCACCAACTGGACTAACTTCTTTTTCTTTAATTTATGTACGACAATTGAAAAAGCTGTTTTCTGTCGGTTCAAAGCGTTCTTAAAAAGAAACAACATGGATGATTAGGGCCGAGTATCTGCTATAATTTACAGAAACCATTTGATTCAATTCACAAGAGCCTGAATCGATTCGGATTTTTGGCCAGTAGGTGGCGATCACGCTCTAGAAGTGCACTTACTTCAAGAAGAAGACAACAGTATGAGGGGATAAAACGAACTTTTAGACCACAAATAGGTACTTTAAAAATTATTTCCTTAGAAGAGTTTTGAAATTTTCCGCCTGTTAGTAGAACAAAATGTTAATTTAGTCAGCAATGTATTTTTTTGGTTAACCAAGCGTTAGCAATAGCCGTCCTATGGGAAATTCTATTGAAGGTTAGCATCAAGCTAACGTTCGTAAAGCTAAGTTAGCTTTATGTGCTAAATTGATTTATATCTTTTCTAAATCGACTATTAATCTATTAAGCTTAAATCGATTCAAATCGATTTTCAACCTAACCCTAGCTATGATGTCTTCCAGTCAGACTTCAGAACGCCGCAGGACGATCTGATCGGATTGACTAATGAAATACGATTGAATATACACAGTAAAAATATGTTAGTGCTTGTGTTATTATATATCAGTGTAGGGCTAACAAGATCAGTCGACTAATCGACTTAAAATAGTCGACAACTCATTTAATAGTCGATTAGTTATTACTTTATATTATATGGGCTCAGAGTTTAGTAAAGTTGAAAGTTATGATGCATTCTGCTAGCTTTTTGGACTATTTTGGCATTTATAAAGTTTTTTTTTAGGCTATGTTGGAGTTTAGCTAATAGTTCAGCTACATGCTAGGTATTTTGGCTAATTTAGGATTTTTTTCGTTTTTTTATTTGGCCAATTTGGAGTTTAGCTAATATGTTGCCTTTATGGTAGCTATGTTGGCTAATTTAGGAATTTTTTTTTTTTTTTTTTTTAACTTTTTAGGCTATTCTGGAGTTTAGCTAATACTTCAGCTGCATAGGCCTACTAGCTGTTTTGGGTAATTTAGGTTTTTTTGGCTGTTTTGGAATTTAGCTAATATTTTTGTACAATTCTACTTGTCATGGCTAACTTAGGCTTTTTTGTTTTTTAGGCTATTTTAGAGTTTAGCTTATATTTCAGTTGCATTCATAACTTGGGCTTTTTTTTCATTTTTTAGGCTAATTTAGCATTTGAATAATATGTTGGCTGGCTATCAGCTTCAGCGTTTTCAGCTATTAGCTTCAACGATTTCAGCTGTCGACTTCAGAATTTTTAGCTATCAATATCAACGTCAGCTATCAGCACTAGCATCTTCAGCGGCCAAATTCAGCTATTCAGACTATTAAATAATCGTTTGTGGCAGCATTATATCAGTGATGCATTTGATGACCATGTTATATTACTCAAACAGCTGGAAAACTAGACGAGTCTTACATACTTGGAAAACAGAAAGTATTTTGTGTAAATCAGCAACAGAAATTACATGTGGAGCTCCCCAAGGCTCCATCCTGGGGCCACTTCTATTCTATATGCTCCCACTAGCCCAGGTTATAAGAAAGAAGAGGGTTAAGTTTTTTCTTGTCAGATAAGCAGTTTTCTCTGTTGTGTCTGGTGGTTTTGTATGACTCTGTCTGACTTCTGATGAGTTTGAATTTCAGGTGTTTGAGTCTTAAAACTGTAACTTCTTCTCAAACTGGGTCTGGAACATGATTGGCCGCCTGCTGTGAGGTGCAGAGCGTTCTCCTCCGACTGATTTCAGCATCTGTTTGTCCTCATTAGCACACAAACTGACGCCTAAGTGGTTCTGTCTCTGTATGGATACGGAGTTCTAATGAAATCGCAGTTCAGTGCAGATTAGTTTTAACTTTATTTACACACTGAACCTGTGGAGGAAGGAAGTTTTAATTCATTGTTCATCTATTTAACACCTGATAAAACTATTAAAGTCTTGGCTTTGATCAGGCTCTGAGAGGAAAAGCTAATGTTGATTTGTCGGACTGATGGGCGACTCCAGAAGACAAATTAGATTATTTTATACCCCCAAAAAATATAAAAAATGAATCTAAATACAAGTTTGCAACTTTTTCTTCAATATGCATGAGGAAATTATGAAAAAAATTAGAAAGATTTGCATGTTTTTTAATATATTTTGCTTAGTTTTAGCTAAATAAATATAATTTTGTGAAACATCAGTTGCTGTTTTTTAACTAGGATCTTTCTTTATTAAATTCAACTATAATAATATAAAAACAAACTTAAAAAAGTCAGAAAAATTTACAATTTTGGTTTTAAACTGTCCCAAAAATCAGTATATAGGGCTTCGAAGCACTTTATCAAACTACTTATAAACTATTATATTTAATGTATTTGTGTGCAAATATGTCTAATTATTATTATGAGAATTAAATATTTTTTTACCTTTTAAACACAAAATTTGTAACATAGTGTAACCATGGAATTATTAACATGATCATCATAATTCCGGTAGATTTTGAAGGAGAAAAGCGGCACGAGTGTTGATCGTTTCAACAATTAAATATCTTTATTAAATAAATACCGGTGCTACTTTATTTTTTTTTAATAAATGTAATATATATAATCAATTTAATATCTGTATTCTTTTATTTTATTTGGTCAAATTCCTTAAAATAAACCAAATCAATCAAAGTTAATCGTTAAAATCCATGTTTTCGTCCCTTTAGGAGCCAAATTCTCCTGCTGGAAGTCCTCCTCACTCACCTCACGGGAATGGTTTGGACCGGGCCCCCACCCTGAGGAAGGAGCCCCCGGGCTCCTCCAGCACGGGGGAGGCTCCCTCCACCCCGAACCCCCGGAGTCCCACCCCAGGGAAGGCCAAGGAGTCTGCACAGGTAAGGAGGGGAGTCCCTCCTCAGGTGTGTTCAGGGTCACGTCATGACGTTTCTTTGATGTTTGGTTGACAGATGGACAAGTCGCAGTCTCCGCTGTCTAAATCCGGCACGCCGTCCCCGTCCCACCGTGAAGCCGTCACCCCGGGGGCCCCCGGTCCCAGCACCTCCTGCCTTCGCTTGGTCAGCAAAGCAGCGAGCAGCGCCGACCCCCTGGGTGAGGCAGGAAGCGGTTCATGGAGAGGGGGGATTTCTGCCCCCCGTGTTAGCCGCTGTGTACTTTAAGCTACCCCCCCCACCGTCCTGACTCCCGCCCTTCAAGCGCTCCCTCCTCTTTCCCTGCCTCCCCAGCTCTCCGCAGCCCCATGTCTGTGCCCCCCGGTTCATACCCGGCTCATTTTGGCGTGGTGTCCCATGCAGGACTGAACGGGGAGCTGGCCAGCCCCGGAGGATTCGGGGGGGCCCTGACCCTCTCGCCCCAAATCAGCGCCGCAGCCGGGGCGTACTCCCGCAGCCCGATGGTGAGCCACCCTCAGGGTCAAAATGATGTCATATTTATAACTACTTATACTTTATGTACGAGGAGTATCACAATCCCCAGGAGGAGGAGGAGTTTAAATTTGTAGGAGGTACTGAGGGGGAATTTTTTTGAAAATTCAAGATGGCGGCCTCTTCTCGAGGTTAAAAGTTTGTAGTGTTAACCTGTGGGGATTTCTATGAAGATCACTTTCATATTGTGGGAAAATGAGTGAATCGCCAAATTTCACACTTTACCACAACATGGTTGGTCGTGTGGCCATCCCATAATAATTTCAAAACTTCCTTTGGGTGTCCCTGACACCTGTGTTTTGGTTTTGTTGATGGATTTTAAAATATATAGATATATATTTAGCTCCATTAGAGATTTCAGCCCTACTCTTGTTTTTGATGGTTTCACCAGGGACTAGGAGCAAAGTTTTTTTAATTTATGGTGGGGGGGCAAAGCTTTCACTTAAAGGTGCAGAAAGAAAGAAGATTTGTGGAAACAATCTGGTCCTTCAGTCCAGGACAGAATGAATATTTTAATCAAACTGAATTGATCTTTTACACTTTGAGAGTGAAGCAGTAGCTCTGGTTGACTCTAATGTTTCCCCTTCTTCCTTGTTTGCTTTCTCTCTCCACCAGGTGGCGTATGACACCAGATCCCACCTGAGGGCTCCAGGGCTGTCCTCCTCTCTTCCCGGATCCTCTGGTGGCAAACCGTGAGTGTTTGTGGCTTTTCTTCATCTCTGTTCTCACACCTGTGAAACCTGTAAGACTATCTGGAGATATTTTGATAACCCTAAAGGCCTCTGATTTATTAAAATTCCAGAAAAGAGGAGGGAAAATGCAAATGAAGAAAATCAAAGATTGCAAATCTCGTTGTTTTATGATTCAATTTTAAGCAATTAGTCGTTGATTTCTCATCTACTATCTGTAAAACATGAAAGAAGGACCTTAAAACCTGATATGGAGAATCAGGAAAACTTTAGGCTTAGTGCAGTTTAAACTAGATATAAAGCATTACCTGCAATAATAGAAGTTTGAATGATGTAAGCTAAATGTGGCCGCTAAAGTTACCAGAGCAGTTACTGAAAATGCTGAAGCTGAAAGCT
>NC_050515.1:2531287-2564824 GCF_002922805.2 Oryzias melastigma | reverse complement strand
ATCCTCTGGTGGCAAACCGTGAGTGTTTGTGGCTTTTCTTCATTTCTGTTCTCACACCTGTGAAACCTTTAAGACTATCTGGAGATGTTTTGATAACCCTAAAGGCCTCTGATTTATTTAAACTCCAGAAAAGAGGAGGGAAAATGCAAATGAAGAAAATCAAAGATTGCAAATCTCGTTGTTTTATGATTCAATTTTAAGCAATTATTCGTTGATTTCTCATCTACTATCTGTAAAACATGAAAGAAGGACCTTAAAACCTGATATGGAGAATCAGGAAAACTTTAGGCTTACTGCAGTTTAAACTAGATATAAAGCATTACCTGCAATAATAGAAGTTTGAATGATGTAAGCTAAATGTGGCCCCTAAAGTTACCAGAGCAGTTACTGAAAATGCTGAAGCTGAAAGCTTGCTAAAATGTTAGCTGAGTGCCAAATTAGACAAAAAAAAAAAAAAACGTAAATATGTCCAAATTAGCCAAAAACTGCTAGCATAATGCTAAAAATGTTAGCCTAGCGGGCTGCACGGTGGCGCAGTGGTTAGCGCTCTCGCCTCACAGCGAGAAGGCCCCGGTTCGACTCCCGGCTGGGACCTTTCTGTGTGGAGTTTGCATGTTCTCCCCGTGCATGCGTGGGTTTTCACCGGGGACTCCGGCTTCCTCCCACCGTCCAAAAACATGCTTCATAGGTTAATTGGTGACTCTAAAATTGCCCCTAGGTGTGAATGTGAGAGTGTATGTGTGTGTGATTGAGGCCCTGCGACAGACTGGCGACCTGTCCAGGGTGTACCCCGCCTTCGCCCATCAGTAGCCGGGATAGGCTCCGGCACCCCGCGACCCCGAAAGGGAAGAAGCGGTCAAGGAGATGGATGGATGGATGGATGTTAGCCTAGCTCCATATTAAGAAAAAAAAAGGAAACATGTCTATTTTAGCCAAAACGGCTAGCATAATGTCAAAATGTGAGCTGACCTCCAAATTAGCAAAAAATAAAATGAATAAAAAAAGGAAAGAAAATGTCTAAATTAGCCAAAACAGCTAGCATAATGCTAAAATGTTAGCTAAACTCCAAACTAGGGGGGGAAAATGGAAACATGTCTAAATTAGCCAAACAGCTAGCATAATGCTAAAATCTTAGCTTGACTCCATATTTGTCTAAAAAAAAAAACTGAAAAAATAGTCTAAATTAATCTAAAAACAGCAAACATACTCCTAAAAATGTTAGCCTAACCCCAAATTAAGAAAATAAAAAAGGAAACATGATTAAAATTGGCCAAAACAGCTAGCATAATGCTAATATGTTAGCTAAGCTCAGAATTAGCCAAAAAAAACAAATGGGAAACATGTCTAAATTAGCCAAATAAACAGCTAGCATAATGCTAAAATCTTAGCTTGACTCCAATTTTGCCTAAAAAACTAGAAACATGTCTAAATTAGCAAAAAAAAGAGCTGGCATGATGTTAAAATAAAAGCAAAATGCCAAATCAAACCCAGTAGTTGTTGAACATTTCAAAGTTTGGATGGTGTCTCTAGTTTAAAGTATACGGAAGTTCAAAAGTTTCAAATACCGCAATTATTTTGAATGGATTTTAACAGTTTCTCATTCCTTTCCTATGCCGCATATTTTGCTCAATATTTCAAAAATTATAAAGTTTATGAATACCAAAAGTACCAACAGTAATGTCCTGAATGAGCTGAACGTTTTGATACCAAGATTGATGAAAGTGTACAAAGAGGAGCGGGAGAATCACTACAGAGTGAATACTTACTAAACATTCACACAATTAAAAAATAAAACAGACTCATAACAGTCCAGTGACCTGTTCCGAGTGAATCCAGTACCTGGGTCGACTCCTGGACGGATGGACAAAATAAACACGAGTTGAAGTATTTGAAACTTTGAATGTGAACGTCTGGAGAAGTTCACAGCTTTGCTGCAGTTTCAGAATCTTTTTTTCGTTTCTTGTAATTTGTTGCAGAGCAGCCGTTCATTCCCCCGCTGCTAATTTGAAATCATAAAGCAGTTCTGGGCCCCTCAGCCGCTGAAGTATTGATCAACCATTAACAAAGCGGCGCTGGCTCTGAGCTGCAATACAAACTGCCATTATGACCCCCCCCAGCTACTCCGACCTCAGTAATTGCTCCAGTTTGAGCAAATATTACCCGACTTTCAAGACCTGAGACGCTGTGAGGTCTGTGTGTTCAGATGGAGCGCACTGATAAACTGATTTTAAATCTCTATCTGCTCATAAACTCATTTTACTTTACCCCCCGTCTCCTCCACAGCGCCTACTCGTTCCACGTCAGCGCTGACGGGCAGATGCAGCCGGTGCCGTTCCCCCCCGACGCCCTGCTGGGGCCGGGCATCCCGCGCCACGCCCGTCAGATCCACACGCTGAACCACGGCGAGGTGGTGTGCGCCGTCACCATCAGCACCTCCACCCGCCACGTCTACACTGGAGGCAAGGGCTGCGTCAAAGTGTGGGACATCAGCCAGCCGGGGAGCAAGAGCCCCATGGCCCAGCTGGACTGCCTGGTGAGGAACGTTTGTACCGTTTAAAATCCTCCGAGCGAACGCCGAGTAAATCCGCTGAATCTTCATGTGTCCAACCAGAACAGAGATAACTACATCCGCTCCTGTAAAATCCTTCCGGACGGGCGGACCCTGATCGTGGGCGGGGAGGCCAGCACTCTGTCTATCTGGGATTTGGCCACGCCCACCCCACGCATCAAGGCGGAGCTGACGTCGTCCGCCCCCGCCTGCTACGCTCTGGCCATCTCCCCCGACAACAAGGTGTGCTTCTCCTGCTGCAGCGACGGCAACATCGTGGTCTGGGACCTGCACAACCAGACGCTGGTCAGGTGAGAGGAAAAAAAACACAAACTGTCTTTGACGTCACCACCCCTTTGACCCCCTCACTGGCGGAGCAGCTGCTACCTCCCCCTCAATCTCCCCCTCTGCCACTCTTGTCCGACTTTTTTCAAAATGGCATCTTTCTGTTGGTTTCATCTCCATAGCAACCATTTAGTTTGTTGGTCGTCTGGGGGTGACGGATAGATTGATGTCATTTTTAGAAGAATCAGTAAAAGTACATTTTGGGATTTCCTTAGCAACGGAGGTTTTTAAGTAGCCACGCCCACATTCCTGATGTGTTCATATCGTATGTCATATTATTTCGTTCAACTTTAGCCAAGGAATCATGTATTACATTTTCAAAAAAATGTTCGAGCAACAAAGAAATACTTCTTGGGCGAGCTCGCCACGCTACTGACATCAAAACTTAAACCTGCTAAAACCAACATTTTCCCAGTGATGCTCGAGGAGTTTAGATTTGTAGTAGGTACTGAAGGTGATTCGCTTGGAAAATTCAAGATGGAGGCCTTTCCCCGAGGTCAAAGTTCAAGGAGGTTTTGGTTCCAAACTGAAATTTTGTGAGGATTACTCAAACAAAAATGTTTATTGTTCCATTTTATGGGAAAATGTGAAAATTTCACACTTTGCTACAAATTGGGCACCAAGTCGTAGGTCCTGTGGCCATCCCATAATAACTGTTTTTTTTCCACTTTGAGCCCTATAAAATATTTGGTCCGAATTCATTTATTGACAGTTTTCTTGTTGTAAAATCATCATATATCAAAAATACCATTTTAATCAGGTACTAGTTGTGTACAATCTGCTCAAGTTGTTGTTTTTCCTTTATTAATAACTTAATTAATATGCAATTTTGTGTGACTCCACAAAAAAACAATAATACATTTTTTCCAAAGTGTGATTTATTTAAAATATTTCTTTAAATGTTTGAGCCAGAGCAACTGTCATTTTTGAATAATTATATGATCACAACATTTTTGTTTTTTTACACACACCAAAAAAAAAAAACATTTCTATCCATGCTAATGTTCAATTGTATTAACACAAAAACTACATTTATAATTTTTATTGTTTTTTATTTTGTCTTAATACAAAATGTAACTTTAATGAATTATTTTTTATTTATTTTTGGGTGAGGAAATTGTTTTAAGTGCTGTCACTGTAACCAAATGCATTATGGGAGATGCAGTGCAAAAACTGATCCTGGACAACTTCAGTACTTCATTATTTTGTTCACTTTTTCTTCCTTGGATCCTGCAGGAAGCTAAACCGCTAAACACGAACTTTAGCTGTTATTTTGGCTGGAACTGTGAGACTTTATGAGAACAAAATCGTGAGGATTTTAACACCTTTTGATTGGTCAGACTGATGACAGGATTAATCCCCCAAGAATGATTGGTGGAGACAGTTGGAGGGGCGGAACTTTTCCAAAAAACAGTTAGCTGTGGCTAATCATTCAACCGTCATTCTTGTCAAAAAGTATTTTTTGGAATCAAATAAATACAAAGAAAATGTATTTTATGGTCTTTTATAATCTATTCAGAGTTTTGTCAGAGCCTGTTTGGATGAAAACAGCTGATATCCTGAACGTCTCTCAGGTTAAAAACCTGGACTAGAGGATGAGTTCTGTTCTATTTGACGCCTGCAGCAGAACAGAAGCAGACTCTTGAACCTGCAGGTTTCCCGCTCTCAGACCTCCCTGTTGTCCTCCTGCAGGCAGTTCCAGGGCCACACCGACGGGGCGAGCTGCATCGACATCTCCAACGACGGAACCAAGCTCTGGACGGGAGGCCTGGACAACACGGTCCGCTGCTGGGACCTGCGGGAGGGCCGGCAGCTGCAGCAGCACGACTTCACCTCACAGGTACAGAAGAAACCGGTTCACCGGCCAGCAGGTCTGAGGAGATTTCACTCACGGGGTTTGATCTAAGGTTGAGGTTTGGTTTTGGAGAAAACCTGAAAAAATGCAGATCTGGTCCGGTTTTTGATTCCTGAAACATCCAGGAGGATTCAGCAAAACCTGCAGGGTTGGAGCTGCAGATGCTCTTATTTTATTTTGTAATTTTTTTATTTTATTTAAATTATAATTTAAATAAATAATTAATAATTACATTATTTTATATATATATATTTATATATATATATATATATTATTTTTATATTATTATATTGTTTATTTAATTAATTAAAATATTAATAATTTAAATAATTATTTATGCAATTTTGTTTTGATTCCTGAAATGTAATTATTGCAGGGGTGTCAAACTTTATAGAAATCAAAACAAAATCCAAAGAATAAAATCAGAAAGCAGAAGTCATTTCCTGAAATCAAAATGAAATAGAAAAAATAAACAAGACAAGAAACCAGAAAAGGTTGGACTTTTATTTTGTAATTTTTTATCTTTTTTAAAAAAATAATTTATGGAATTTGGTTCTGATTCCTGAAACATTCAGGAGGATTCAGCAAAACCCGCAGGGTTGGATCTGGACGTGCCTCAAGGTGGAAATGTACGGTGGCCCTGAAGTTCAAAATACTCAAAAACATTTTAAAGATCGCAATAACAATTAAGAAAACTATCAAAAACAGAACTTTTTAGAAATCAAAACAAAAAATAAATACATTTTGTAATTTTTTTTATTATTATTTTTTTTTATTTATTTCTGAAATGTAATTATTTGTTTTTCTTTTTCACTTCCTTTGATCTTTAAAATGTGTTTGCATTGAATGTTTTGCTGTTTTGAACTTCAGGGCCACCGTAGAAACGTCTCTCTGTTCTCCTGAGACTCCAGTGAAGCTCCTGAACATCTCAGAAGTGTTTTTGCCTTCACTCTCTTCTACATTCTTATTTTGTTTCAATCGCACACTAGTGTGTAGAAAAAACAACAACTTTTGTCCCTCCAGCTGCACAGCTGCGACGCCTCCTCGTTTTTCCACACAGTTTGCTTTTCCTGAAATCAGAAAACAATAAAACTCTCAGTGGAGTCGCATCAGGTCTTTTGTCTGTCGCAGCTCTTATTTGTATTCACAGTCCTCAAAGAATACACTTCCATACCTGTGTTTTGCTGCTTTATTGAGTACAAATCCTCACTTATGCTCGGTTTCTGCTTCATAGCGATCGGCCGTGACGTTAATCACTTTGTGTGCTGACTGAATAACAGGATTGGCCGATTTCACTTTTACTTTTCAAGCTTGATATGAGATTGTCTTTTTTTAATAAAGCTATTAATGGATATCTTTAAGAATCTGTTTTAGTACTATTGTTGAGACGTGTTTCCCAGAACGTCTCCTCCAGTTAGTCAAAGGAGAAGAAAAATTCAGGAGGTTGAATTGATTTTATCTGTTGGGAGAAAAGATCTGAGGCCATTTTCTCTCTCAGTCTGAGTCGAGCAGGAGTGTGAAATCAAATCGCACAAGAGGCCGAAATCCAAAACACAAATTAAAGATTTATTGAAAAATCTAAAACTGTAACTTTTTAACATAATTATGAACTAGATATATAGCATTACCTGTGATAATGTTAGTTTGAATGCTGTAAGCTGAATATGGCCACGAAGATGCTGAAATCACTGAAGCTAAAACCTAAAAACGCTGAAGCTGATAACCAGCTAAAATATTAGCTAAATGCCAAATTAGCCTAAAAAACAAAAAAAGCCTAAGTTAGCCAAAACAGCTGGAATTTTGCTAAAATATTTGTCAAATTCCAAAACATCCTAAAAAAGCGACTAAAATCCTAAATTAACCAAAGCAGCTAGCATGTAGCTGAAATTTTAGCTAAACTCCAAAATAGCCTAAAAAGCAAAAAAAAGCCTAAATTAACCAACATAGCTAGCATAAAGCTGACATATTAGCTAAACTTCAAATTAGCCTAATAAAAAAACTGAAAAATCCTTATTAGCCAATTAGCCAAAATAGCTAGCATGTAGCTGAAATATTGGCTAAACTCTGAAATAGCCTTAAAAACTTTAATAAAAGCCAAAATAGTCCAAAAAGCTAGCAGAATGTCATAATAACTTTAAACTTTACTACACTCTGACAAATTGACTATTAAATGAGTTGTCGACTATTTTAGTCGTCGATTAGTCGACTAATCGTGGCAGCCCTCGAGTTTTGACCTCCTCCTGTTTTTCCCGCCGCCTCCCCTCCTGCAGATCTTCTCTCTGGGTTACTGTCCGACCGGCGAGTGGCTGGCCGTTGGGATGGAGAGCAGCAACGTGGAAGTCCTGCACGTCTCCAAACCCGACAAGTACCAGCTGCACCTCCACGAGAGCTGCGTCCTCTCCCTCAAGTTTGCCTTCTGCGGTACGAACGCCGTCCACGCCCGTGCAGCGGCGCCCGGCCGGCGCTCTCTCTGCTCCTGCTAACGTGCGGTGCTGGTTGTTTTCAGGAAAATGGTTCGTGAGCACAGGAAAAGACAATCTGCTAAACGCATGGAGGACGCCATACGGAGCCAGCATATTCCAGGTGAGGGCGCCGCGTGGAGCCCGACCTCCACGTTTAAACTCTGACAGTTTCTACAGCCCTACGATCTGGTGATGAGGTCACCAAAGGTCAACACATTGCAGATTGTTTGGGTAACCTGTAGGGAAATATCGATTCCGCGATATATTAAGATATATTTTGCGATACTTCTGTTGATTTAAAATGTATTGATGTAATCAAGTTTATTCAAATAAAACACGTGTTGATATTCAGGTAGAGACTTTTAAAAACATGAAAGTGTTTTGAATATATCGCGATATGTATCGTATCGTGAGACATTTATCGGGTTACGTATCGTATCGCCAATACTCTAGTAACCAGTACATTATTAAAGTGGCCCTCTATTGTGGGCGGGACTGTTGGCATGCAACCCCGCCCTCTTTTCCCGCCCCGTTACTGAGAGCTCGGTTTTGGCCCCGCCCAGAAGATTTCCTTCATAACAAATACGATCTTTTTCAAACTGCATTTTTTTTACTTCTCTTGATTCACAACAACTGGGATAAAGAAAAACTCAAAAATGCAATTTTACAATTTTTTAAATATATGTTCTTTATCAGGAACCTCATTTTCATTGGAGTTAGTCTTTAACGAAGTACAAGATCATCATCCTCTCCTTGAATTCCTAAACCTCCATCCCTCCAAGCCAAACCCTGATTAGTCTTTATTTTTTCATCCAAATACCGTATTTTCTGGAGTATAAGTCATGTTTTTTCATACTTTAGCCAGGGGTGCGACTTATACTCAGGAGAGACTTTCTTATCATTTTTTTTCCATAAATAGGCTCATATATTTGTTATTTTTCCAGTAAACATCAGTTGTTTCCTCTAACGACCACCAGAGGGCGCTGTATCTGAGTATTCGCTACTGATAAGGGCAGAAGAAGTGTTGTCCAAAACAAACATGGAAGAGAAACTGATCGTTTTCCTCTTAAGTTTTGATATTTCTCTTATGCAGATCAAAAGATTAGTATTTTTGGTTTATATTTATTTATTTTTTTAGCTACGCTGGCCTTGGCGGGTTTGTTCTGAAACGTCAGATTATTCTACCAAAAGTGCGACTTATACTCTAAAGCGACTTATACATGGTTTTCTTCTTCTTGATTTGACAGTTTTTTGCTTTTGTAACTTAAACTCTGTAAAATAAATTAGGTAACCTTGTAACAAACACGGTGGAATGATGTTTATTAACAGAAAGAAAAACTTTGATTACATCCAACAACATGAATCAATAAACTCGACACATTCCCTAACCTAAAAACTAAAGTTAAATTTGATCATCCGCCTGCATTAATTCATCAAAGTAAAGCAAAAACAAAAACTTATCAGTAGGAAAAAGTATATATTTTAGGGTGTCCCTAACTTTAAAAAAATGTGACGCTCGCCTGAACTTCAGAACTCCAGCTGCTGAACTCCTGTTCACACTTTGAAATGATCCCCAAAAACCTCCAACTTCAAGAATCCATAGAAAACACATCTTCCTCCTGCGTTTCCCGCTCCCTCTGACCTCAGTTAATGAGGGGGCGTGGCCTTCTCCTGCGTGTTCAACCAAGTATTTAGAAACAATCAGTAGAATCTCTTCTTTTAATTTAATTCAGCAATTAAAATATTCAAATAGCTTTTTTTGATACTAGGAAGCCAAATAAACAAAATAACTTTAGTCCCAACCGTCCATCCCTGAAAATATAAATGTCAGACACCAAACTCTAAAGCAGGAGACGATCAAAGGTAACAGGAAACACGGAAATAATATCCAAGGTGACTTCTGCACAAAACACACACACACAGACCCCCCCCCAACCCACACCCACCCCCACACACCTTTATTTGAGGACTATTGCCTCCTGCAGATGCAGGGCTGCAGTATTTTTAGCAGAGCCGGGACATCAGGGTGTGAATGAACCCAGAGGAAGGAGATAAAGCTGAAGATGAGCCTTTTGTGTGAGTGTGTGTTCTGTCATTTCTGTGTGAGCTGCAGTGGGCGGCGGCGGCGGCGGGGTTGGCGGCTCTCGTCTCCCCCGGTGGACTGAACGGAGGATGTTGGCTATCTTTTGTTGTTGTCCAAATGCCAGGCGATGCTGCTGCCAAACGGCGCTCTGCTGTCAGCGCGTTACACAGAGCTGCTCTGTCCTCCTCCCACTCCCCGCCGCCGCCGCCGCCGTCCTCCCCGTCTCTTCAAAGCCCAACTCCTCTCCTGTTCCTTCCTCTCCTCCTGCATCTCCTTCTATTATTGTCTGTGTACCCCCCCTTCCCTGACCTTGTCTTCTTGTTTATGGTCGTCCTTTCCTTCCTCCATGTTCCTCCATGTTCCTCCACGTTCCTCCGCGTTCCTCCATGTTCCTCCATGTTCCTCCACGTTCCTCCACGTTCCTCCATGTTCTTCTGTGTTCCTCCACGTTCCTCCACGTTCCTCCGTGTTCCTCCATGTTCCTCCACGTTCCTCCATGTTCCTCCACGTTCCTCCGTGTTCCTCCATGTTCCTCCGTGTTCCTACACGTTCCTCCGTGTTCCTACACGTTCCTCCGTGTTCCTCCACGTTCCTCCACGTTCCTCCACGTTCCTCCGTGTTCCTCCATGTTCCTCCGTGTTCCTACACGTTCCTCCGTGTTCCTCCACGTTCCTCCACGTTCCTCCACGTTCCTCCGTGTTCCTCCGTGTTCCTCCATGTTCCTTCTTAACTTTTTTCTTGCTCACTTGTTCTCGTCTTCTGACTTGACCTCCATCTACAACCACAGACGTGTGAATTCAATCGCAGTTTCTGCAGCATTTAAAGTGTCGACCAAACCAGATTAGAATAGAATAGAGTAGAATAGAGTTGAGTAAAACAGAGTCAGGTAAAATAGAGTAGACCAGAGTAGGATAGAGAGTAGTAGAGTGGAATAGAATTCAGTAAATTAAAATAGAATAGATTAGAATAGAACAGAGTAGAGTAAAACAGAATCAAGTAAAATAGAAAAGGGTAGAGTAGAAAAGAGTATAGTAGAGTAAAATAGAGTAGAGTGGAGTGTAGTAGAGTATAGAAGAGTAGAGGATAGTAAATTAAAATAGAGTAGAGTAGAATAGAGAAGAGTAGAGTGAAAAGAGTAGAGTGGAGTTAATAAAGTAGAATAGAGTAAAATAGAATAGAGTAATATTCACATGATATAATATGTAGGTCATGTGAATACAGTATTTCGTAGGTCTGTGTTGACAAAAGTCTCAGTACGATATGATACATATCGCGATGTATCCAAAGATTCTACCAGAACACTTTTCACTTTCCAGTACCCATCCTGAGTAAAAATAAAGTAGAATACGTCTCATAAGAACAGAAACCGCGAGGCTGAATGAACATTTAGCACAAACTGGTTCTTAAGAGACAAATCGATAAAAGTATCGCCAAGAAAATATCGCGATACATTTCCAGATCGATTTTTCTCTGCACCGTTGGTATTTAGGATATGGAAATTAAGTAAATTATGTATAAAGGAGATTTGTGTGTACATGTGTAATTATAACATGTACTTTTAGCTACGGCAGTAAACTTGAATTTTGGGTGTAGTGGGCGTAAGAATATTAATGATAGAAGATACGGGGTGAGAATATATGTATATTATATATGATTTTTCTTCTTCTCACTTTCAGATTTTTGTGGTTTTTATGCTTTTTTATTTTGCTGCTCTTTATACGTTTTTCAAAATGTCTTAAACAAATATTTTTGAACTGGAACTTGAATAAATAAATAAAAGCCAGTTTGTCAACAAGGTGGTAAAATAAAGATATTAGAAGAAAAAATGCATCAATAAACACAAATGTACATATTTCTATGTGTACATGTACATAAGTATGTGCTTAACATGAAGATGTCAGCACAGTAAATCAGGACACCTGGTCGGGTGTTGAACACGACTTTTACCCCAAGAAAGAAGCTGTTTTTGAGTCTTCCTATTATAAATGTTCAAATTAAATCGAATAAAACTTTATTTATAAAGCCCTTTTCCAACAACAGTTACGCAAACTGTTTTGCTGAGTAAAAACAATCCAAAATGTAACTTTAATTTCCATTTCTATTGATTTTTTTTAAAGTGGAAACCTGACTTGATAATTATTATTAAAGAAAATTAACAGTTTCAAAGATATAATTTGATCTTTGCTCATCAAAGTGTTCCGATTTTAAAGGTTAGCATGCAAACAGGCTTTTAGCGTCGCATATTTATGACCGAAAATTGAATTTCAAAATAAAGGAGTGGGACAGTAACGTGTTAATGCACGCGATTAATCGAACAGCATTAAAGCGTTAATATTCATTAATGTCCTGCTGCAGCTGTGAGATCAGCGTAATAAAAATCCATCTAAACTAAGTTTATACAGTTTTTATATTCTGTCACTGACATTTTATTAAAGACATAATTTGCCATTTATTTGTAGTTTTTGGACAAAAGCGATCTTTTAATAAATAAACATTCTAAATGTACGATTTTGCATGTGATTTTATATTATGATTATTTGCAGATAATAAGTGAAAATACCTAAAATAATAACTAAAGAAACAAAAATTATTCATGATAAATTTTTTCCAGTTTGCGAATATTAGTTAATTTTTTTAAATAAATTCCCGGCCATAATTTTATTTTCTCACAGAAAAAGATCCAAAGCATTAAAAAAAGCAGAACTCGAGTAAAGTCTAAATAGAAAAGAGACATTTTTTTATTATTTAAATATACAGAATCTTTAGCTGTGTGACATAAAACTGTAATGTTTTATTCAGCTTTATCTTGGATTGATCAGATCAATCATAACGGATGAAAATAAAAATATTGATCTTTATTTGAGTGAATGAAATGACTGTGAAAGAAATATGTATTCATGTCCTCATGTGAAATCTGCTGGAGAGAACTCGGTCTTCTGATGAATCATCACTTTGATTCAACTGTTAGTTCTCCATCTTTTCTTATTGATTTCACAACAAGATGCATTTTATTTACTATTTCAAAATACAAATTGGCCCAAATCATACAATTTAGCAACAATTTAAAAACTAAAGTCACAAAACTTCACGTTTAAGCTCAAAACAAGAGTTTTGTTTCTGCCTCCTTAAGAGTTGAATCTATTTCCTCCTTAAAACCATAAATCTTTAAAGCTGTTACCGTCTTTGTTTTCTAGTTTATGGTTGAAAGTGAACCTCGTGCAGCAAATCATCGTCTAAAGACGGTCATCATGGATGACAGGCGTCACTTGTTTATTGTACATTCATGATTCTGTTTCATATTTACTGTCGTTTCTTGTAAATTATTCATAAACTGGAGCTCAGTTTAGCATCTAGACGTTTGTGAACTAAAGTTAGAATGTTTTTTTTGTTACTAAAGGGATGAAAAAAAGACTTTTTTTCTCTGTTTTGGACATTAATTTAGAGTAAAAATGACAACAAAAGCTGTTTTATCTTTTGTTATTAATACTTGATGCACAGTAGTTCTGAACCACAATCAGAATTTCCTTTAATGTCATTTATGAGTAACAAAATGATGACGCTCTCAAGGTGTTTAATAAAATCAGGATATAGAAATACATTTTTAAAATGAGATATAAAAAGTTTGACATATGTGTTTCCATGGTAACCATAGCGTGATGCTGTATTGCATTTGAGAATATTAAAAACCTTTAATTGGCTCATATGATCATAAAACCTCCTGGTAAAAGCGTCAGGATGATCACATCGATTCACGTTTCTGCTCATGGTTTATTTGAAATGTGATGCTTCAGAGCAACTCCTGCTTCATATTGATCCATTCACGCTAAGAAAAAGAATTTATTTATAAAGAAGTTCTCACAGATAAAACGCAATAAAATGAATAAATGAAAGAAAATAAATGAGATTAAGAATCATCAGAATCGGCCACATGGGGGGTTCTGGAGTCGGGGGGCTTCTGCCCTGGAAGAACCGGTCTCCACCAGTTTAAACTGTCTGGACATTAAGAAGGTTCTGTTAAGGTTCCTCAACGTGTTTTTGAAAGGAAGTAAAGCTCTGGTTGGAGAGGGTGATTGGCGTGCTGCACCGTGGCTATTAGTCATGTTTGCAAACTAAATTATTGTAGAATATTTTCCTGAAATAAAGTAAAACCCATTTTCAGAAAAATATTGTTGGATTACTATTTCTATAGGAAGTTTAAACAATTATTTAGAGCAAGAAATATTGGCTTATGAGGCAATTATGGTGCCTTTGTGCTAGAATATAGTTTACCAGGGACCTTAAACTTTTTGTCTTTTACAACGTGAAATTGAAATTCATGTAAAATGTCCGTTTCTGTGAGCGACTCGTACGCAGGACCAGCAGAATCGGCCGATCATAGCCATCAAAATGCTATTTTTCTCTCTGTGACAGAAAGTGTCAGTATCGATATAAGAGAGAAGAAACGAGAAAATGGGAAGAAAGCTTAAAACAATTGTTGGGAGGGACGTCCGGATATTCATTTTCAGGCGCCATATTCTTTCTCTGAGGCCAGATTCTCTTGGAATTTAAGGCTACGTCCAGATTTCCTCCCTATTCCCTAAATACTAAAAAAAACAATCCACTGTAAAAACAATTTGACACAATAATCACTACAGTATTTTTTAAACAGAGGATAACAGGAAAAACCTAACAAATACAAGCGTTTTAGAGACCATTTATGACACCACGGTGTTCTGATGATAGTGTATTAAAAAAAACTTTTTTTTGGCAAAAATTGTTCAAACGCAATGCATTGTGGTCTATATGCACCAATCCAGTAAGCATCAATGCACACTGCATTATCGCACAGACTTCTGGGAAATTTCTAGAGCACTCCATTTTGGAATTTTAGATTATGGCAGCTCTACAAAATGACAAACGCACTTTAAAGCACACAAGTGATTAAGGAAGGAATTTGGACATAACCAATTAAAAATCTGCATTCTCATACGATTGTGAATCCCTCAAAGATCAGAACAGCTGATATCATCGGCGTATAGATTATCTCATAATTGCATCACGACATGCCGATGGAGTGAGGCGTTCAAGTCTGTCCGATTTGTGGGAGTTTCTACAGTCAGCAGCTGAAAGGAAGAGTCTCATGAAGGCCAGAACGTGTCCGAGTTTGGCCGATGAGGAGAACTTTCCTGCCTGTGCTGCTCACAGAGCTGCAGAAATTAAGCTCCTCCAGGCGGGACCTTCACAGCTGATGCTCTGTTCTCTCCAGTTCCTCTTCTTTCCTTCAACTCGACTTTTTTCTAACTTTTTCTATTACCTGTCAGTGCATCGCTTCCTCCCGGACCCCCCTCACCCCCCTCACCCCCCATCCTGGGTTTGAAGGATCCGGTGTGAAATGGCCTCTCACTGGCGCCTGGATGATTGACAGCCCTGCTGGGCTCGTAGCAGAGGAGGGGGGGGTTTAGAGGGGAGCCCACATCAGAGCGGGGCACAGACGGGGGTGGAGGGGAGGCAAATAGAAAGAATGATGGAGGAGGTGGGGGGGCGGGAAGATGCTGTTGATCCTATGAAGCCAGAGATCTGTCGACACGCCTGCAGACTTGTTCTGTCAGTGATGCTGGAATTTGCTCTTAATGAAGCTGAAGCATGACTCAGCAGAAGCATGACTCAGCATCTCCTGTCGTCTGCGTGGGAACTTCAACCGAGCCTGTTGGTGAAATGGAAATGTGTTTTATGAAGCAATGAATCACGCGCTCCCCATTAAGGCAATCATTTTGTTTTTCTTTTATTTTGTGTTTCTGTGTCAGAGTGAGACTTCACTTTTTTTTGTGGATCTTTGTGTGTCTTTCTCTAAAGTTCCACTCCGATCATCTTTTGATCTATTTTTAAAGAGTTCCCTGTTTGTCAAAAGTTTGCTCCTGAGTTGTGGGCGGGACTGTTTGCACTGAGTAAGCCTGGCCCCATTTCCCATCATCCCTTTAATTACATTCTCTCCCGCTAGCTTACAGTCCCTCTCACCCATTGACTGTATAAAACGCGATTCATGCAGTGAGGTGGAAACTTTCAATGTTAACTCAATGGAACAGACGGCAATTGGGGCAATCTGGAGTCCCGCAGCGTGATTTAAACGAGGGGCGGGAAATGGGCGGAAAGGCCAAAATTTAAAGATCTGAAGTTTGACAAGTTGACGCTTCGCATCCGCCAATCAGGAACTCAGCTTTGAGCATGTGACGTTTTCAGTGACTCGATCAGTGGGTAGAATTCTAGTCCAATGTCAGCGTGAACTTCCATCTCATTTACGAAACGAAAATATTGCAATCGACTGGAAAATATACGAAGATATATAATATATAAAGAAATATATCTCCATATGTCAGTCATTTACCCATATATTTTACATATATATTGAAATATATGGATGGTCAACCAATTTTAATAGGTTTTTATTTTTAACATTGATTCATATGTATTTAAAATATTGCAATATAAATCTCAATGTATTATATAGCATATTTCAGTACATCGAGCAATATATTTCAGTGTAAATCGCAATATAGATCAGTATATTTCAATATAAAAAACTAATAATTGGAGTATTTCAATATACTGATTCCAATATACTGTAAATATATTTGTTGCTCCATATATTGTTGTTTCGTAAGGGCTATTTCATCAACCCGTTGGAGCCAGGTTACCAGAGCTCATCCGGCTACTTTAGGGCGAAGGCGAGATACACTCTGCACAGATCGCCGGCTTTCCGCTCCCGCGGCGGAGCTCACTCGCTCGATATGCCGGCAGACGGAGAGACGCTGCGGGATGCGGAGGCTGCTGGCTCGGGCCTCATCGAGACATTAAAAAAAGAAATAAAAAAAGAAAAAGGTCCCCAATTATATAGTTTTTTTCTCCTGGCGACAGTCGGCCTTCAAGCTCAGCCACAGAGACACAGAAACACAGTGGAAGCGGCTGTCATACAGACACAGCTCCTGTACCGGGAACATCCTTTGATAATCATATGAACCCAAACATGGAGACATCATTACTGATGAATAAATAAACCTGATCTTCACAGATACCGTTCCTTATAGCGGTCACCCTAAAAACTTTACCTTGTAGCTCCTCCCACATCCCTCACCGTGCGATGAAACAGGGGCGGGCCATTTCCGGTTCTACAGACTCTGAATGATGTTAGTGAGCGGTGATTTGTCATCGTTTCCATGGCAACCACTCTCACTAATCAGGAGCGAGCTTGTTGGAAAGCCACACCCCTTCCTATAAAAGAATCTGTCAAACACTTCAAACGTCGGGGGTGGGGCCAGCAGGCACCACATGCTTTCATTAAGGGCATTTGATTGGCCAGTTTATAACTTGCAAAAAAAGACAATATATCATGGAAATAAAATAGATAAAAAGTTTCAGGACAAGAATGTTTCTTCTGACCAATAGATTGACTGAGTTTATTTCTCTATTGAAGTCTATCTTCTTGGAGCCACTTCCTGTTTGAAACGAAAGAGGGAAGAGGTTACTCAGTCCAGTTCTCATGTACAGTCTATGCTTACATCCCGAATCTAATATTAGCGCAACAATTTGAATACAGAAATACTCAGAAATGCAGTTTAAAGTGACATTTTCTTTTAAAACATTCTTCATCATTATTGTTAAAAACTAGGGTTGGATGGAAAAAAATTGATTAATCAATTTGAATCGATTTAAGCTCAATGGATCAATAATTGATTCATAAAAATATAAATCGATTTAGCACATAAAGCTAAAGTCCACTAGCTTGATGCTAACCTTTAATGGAATTTCCCATAGGACGACTAATGCTAACGCTCGGTCGATGTAAACTTTAGAAAAATCATGCCTGTGAGTTTTTAAACTCTTAAGGAAATATTTGTAAAGTAAATATTTGTGGTGTAAAACCTCATTTTTTTCTTCATTTTTTCTTCTTCTTCTGGAATAAGATGTAATGCTGTAGCGCGATCACCACCTAGTGGCCAAACTGAAACGTCCTCCAGGAGAAGCAGAACAATGTTTACAATGTTAATGATCTGAACATTTTTGTTAGAACTTCTCCTTTAGAGAATCCATGTAACTCTGTGTGATATTAACAATCTCATTATTTCACTGATACATTTTACAATATGTGAACTGGATCAGATTAATATAAATATATTCAAAACATAAAGTAGATTATTCATGTATTTCTAAACAAATGTGTAAATTCAAAAGTGAATTGAGTAACCAAAAGAATAGAAAATATCGAAATCATATTGAATAGTTTCTGGAAATATAATCAATATCCAGCCCTATTAAAACACAGTTTTCTTGGGGGCGTGTCTTAAACATTTCTCTGTGTTTCTCCCGTCAGTCCAAGGAGTCCTCGTCTGTGCTGAGCTGCGACGTCTCCCCGGACGACAAGTACATCGTGACTGGATCCGGGGACAAGAAGGCCACCGTGTACGAGGTGGTGTACTGAGCCCGGAGGACCGCCTCTTTTTGTTGTTTTTTTAAAGTTTTGTGGGAGGGGCCACTTTTCTGATCCTCATTATAGCAGCACATCAGCAACATCAGCACCACTGAGTCCCTCATTCTGCATTGGTAGTACCCCCTCCCCCCATTTCCTGTCCTCCTCCACCTCTCTAAGTGAAGAGTGAGGCATCAAACAGGAACAGGAAGCAGCGCGATAAGAAGGACAAAGGCGGCGAGCGAAGATAAAATTATGAAGGGAAGGAGGAGTAATTAGGGCCGTTTCCTGATTCCCCCCTGGAGGAGGTGCGGAGCAGCACCGTGGGACCGCCAGCACTGATACCACGCCGCCGATTCATTAGCCAGACAGTGGAGGCCTTAATGAGGCCGGCGCCGCGGCTCCATCTCCCCGGTGAGAGGTGTCAGGAGCCGGGGGAGCCGTGGCGCCCCGAGATCGCTCAGACTTCCACAAACACTGACGCCAATCCCCCCCCCCCTCACGCAAACCGTACGTCAGCGGGCGCACCGTCTGCTTCACCTCCTCCAGGTACGGAGGGGGGGGCACGGTGCTGCTAATTAGACACTCAGCGCGGCGCTCGCTCGGCGTCTCGCCGCCTAATATGTTTTATTTCCTCCTGACAAAGCCGGCGTCTAATGAGCAGCAGTCGACGGGATTCTCCGCGGGCTCAGAGGTGTAAACGCAGAACATCAGCGGAGCTGTTCCTTCTAATTCGTGATCGTTCTCCGTCACACGACCGGCGGCGGCACAGCTGACGAGACGGCAAATTAACACCGTTCAATTAGGCTTCAATCAGCAGCTAAATACGCAACAAGTATCTGCAAATGTTTTCACTTCCATCTCTTCTCAACTTCTACTTTTAACTCTGAGGAGAAAACATTTTTTAGGGGTACAACGATTAATCACCGATTCTAATATTTTAAAAGGAAATAAATCAAACGTGGAAGATGCCATTTGGATTGAGACTTGGTAGAATAAAATAGTCCCATCACAGCAAACAGGAGTCTGCAACCTTCAACCCTTAAAGAGCCGTTTGGGTCGATTTCTCACAGACCAGAACCCAGTAGGAGCCACAAGTCCTTCACAAAAATAAGACACTAGTTTTAATAATGTTGTTTTTATGAGGAATATAAATAAACTATTTCTTTTTTGGATAAATAAAACAAACTTTAAGAGAATATATATATATTTTTCCCAAATATGAAACGGCTTTTAAAAGAGGTTCTCGAGATTTCCTTTCAAAATAAAAGACTTCCTGTGTCACACAGAATCATCTCAATGAAGCAAATCTTGTGGTTTAATGTCAACAATGAAAAAAAGAAACATTTTATTTTGAAACTATTCTTAACCAGAAATTCATGAATCTAACTATCAAAAATTAACTAAAAAAGGATTTTTTTTAACTCTGAGGGACACTGGAGTTTGTCAAAATGGTTAGTTCTCGATTATTGAACCACTACAGCTAGTGTGCTTTGGAGGCTCGCAGAGATTTTAATTTACATTTACAATTACTTTTTCAAACTAAAAGCTTTATATTTGTCTTTAACCAGAGAGCCAGATGTGGCTCTGGAGGTTGCAGATCCTGTTCTAGATCAATTCTAGGTCAGTGAATCAGATCATTCAGAATGTACTAGAATAGACCAGGAATCGGATCCTCAACCACTAATTATGATGTGAATCAAATCCTTAAAATGAATCCCTAAAGTTTTACATTCTTTCGTAAAATACGTTTTTCCCCCCAAGGAAATTATTGAATTTAAATTGTTCATTTTAAGCAATCAAGAACAATTCACGTGTAAAACAATCAATGGAGGTCAACTGCAAAGACTCAAAAACTCAGGAACATATGTAGAAAAGTAATCTGAGATTTACGTACCAAAAGAAAAAAAAAATATTACGAGGATTGGTGCTTTCAGCAGGATTTGAACGCTGCTGTGCAGATCCTCGCCCAATCAGATGCTCCGGACATTTGAGGAAAATCTGCAAAGACGGCAGAAGGAAAGAAAGGCAGAAGACCTCTCACTCCGATGGAAAATTTAGCTAAGAATAAAACAGAAAACACAATCTAAAAGTAAAAATATATATAAAAACAACCACTGCAACTGTTTAGACGAAAAGGTCAAACCATGAAGCCAAATCTGATCATTTGTCCTAGATTTAGATTTCTCTGTCTTTAACCGACGGACTGTTTATTTTCTGGTTTTCCTTATCGAGGGGTTGCTCATGTGAGGCCATGATGGGTCAGAAAGTCCCGGGATCATCAATGGGGAGGGAAATGCTCTTTTTGTCTTTGTTTTCCGACTGTACCTTTTTATTCTGGGTGAAGTTTGGGGCTCACAGCATCAATAATCCAGTGTACAGATTAAAAAAAACAGAAAGCCTCCATATAGAGGTGAAAATGCTCTTAAACCACCGTTTGTTTCATCCCCTTTACCCAGAAATGCTATTCCTCGTACTTTAGCCTGTTTTCGTCCCGACTGTGGTTGTTCCGCTCGTTTCTGTTGAAGTCTGTGGTCTCAGGCCGACACTCCGCACCACTGGTTCCACTTTTACTGCATGCTTGTTGCACTGAAGCTGAAAAAGACGACCGACTGTCCCACTGCAGTATGTACTTTAGTTTGGAGGAACAGAACCGAGGGATTCTGGGGGTTGGAGTCAATCGGTGCGGTTTCTCCAGACCTTTTCCTGCCTTCCGTCCTCAGGACAGGCAGCCACACACTCATGACGCTGTAAAGTCGCTGTGCACACGGTGGTGAAACGTGAGTGTTTGGGACGTTTGATACTCTTCAAGTATGTAACCTCTTTCTTCTCTGCCTTTGCTTTTGTTCTCTGTGTAAAAATCTTGATTTTGTTTCTTTTTACAAACTCATGTTGATTCTCTATTTTAAGCCAAGGAACATTTTTTTAAAGCACTGTGTCTTCCCTCCGACCATTCCCCTCGTTCTGTACTACAAATACAGTCTGTGGAAGAATAAACCAGATGTGTTCATCCTTTTCACGCGTCTCTGGAGTCTTCTTGCTGTGGAGGCGGACGGACGTTTGCAGATATCGCTCAAGAACTTCTGATTAATCCCAGAGGGATTGAAAACAGAAGTTATAATAAATAAATTTCTCTGACTGCAATTGTTGAGTTATGAGGAGGATGTTTGTATTTTATCAGTATCTGCTGCACACCAGATAACAATTTATGAGCACCAGTTAACAATTTATGAGCACCAGATACTAATTGATGAGAACCAGATATCAATTGATGAACACCAGATACCAATAGGCGAGCACCAGATATAAACTGGCGAGCACCAGATAACAACTGGCGAGCACCAGATAACAACTGGCGAGCACCAGATACCAATAGGCGAACACCAGATAACAATTGGCGAGCACCAGATAACTGGCGAGCACCAGATAACGATTGATGAGCACCAGATAACGATTGATGAGCACCAGATACCAATAGGCGAGCACCAGATAACGACTGGCGAGCACCAGATAACAACTGGCGAGCACCAGATAACAACTGGCGAGCACCAGATAGCAACTGGCGAGCACCAGATACCAATAGGCGAGAACCAGATAACGATTGATGAGCACCAGATACCAATAGGCGAGCACCAGATAACAACTGGCGAGCACCAGATAACAACTGGCGAGCACCAGATAACAACTGGCGAGCACCAGATAGCAACTGGCGAGCACCAGATAGCAACTGGCGAGCACCAGATAACAATTGATGAGCACCAGATAACGATTGATGAGCACCAGATACCAATAGGCGAGCACCAGATAACAACTGGCGAGCACCAGATAACGATTGATGAGCACCAGATACTGACTTGTGCACACTAGATACCAGTTGGTGTCAACTTTAGCATTTTCAGCTACCAAATTCAGCTTCCAGCATTCACACTAGGATTATCACAGGTAATAATATGTCTAGTTCATAGTTATTTTAAAAAGTTATGGTTTTTAAAATGTAGTTTTAGAGAGTTCAATAAATGTTTATCCTGTTCGGTCTAAGGTGTGTTTTGGCTCCGTTTTGCATCCACATTCCAGCAGAAGCCCTCGCTAACACCGGCTGTCTTGGAGGAATCATTTCCTGCAGTCGTTCTTCCATCGTCACCGTGATCTCTGCAGAATCTTTTACAGTAAAGCTGTGTTACCGCCCTCAGACCCCCTGCGATGGCGCCGCTGTGATAAACAGCTGCGGCTCACGCGGGTTCGACTCTCAAAGGTGTTTCTCCGTCTGCAGACTCCCCGATTCCTCAGATGACGGGAGCGTCTCCCCGGGAGCGCCCGGCGTGCGTACTCACCTCTCACTTTTATCTAAACGCTCCTCAGATGCTTCCTGACACCGCGCCGCCAGACGTTTGAACACGTGAACGCTCGCTTCCTTTTCCAGTCAAACCTGCCGTGAATTTGAAGAAGACATGAACTCAAACAGGAAATCGCATTCAGGCAAGCAAATAAAAGCCTCGTTGTTCCTGAAAGAACTTTATTTACAGGTTCATATATAGCAAGGATCACGATGGTAGTTAAGAAAATCCCAGTCACTCCGTCTATATGTGCCCTAACGAAAAAGAAAAGAAAAAACATAAATTTGAGCTTTAAAGGTCAACTGAATGCAGCAGAAGTCTGACCACTTTTCTTCTTAAACTGAATTCCACTTCCTGGTTCCTGAAAATCTGTCATTTTTAAGAAGAACTCGTGGCCGCACATCTGAGGAAACCCGGTCCGGTTCTGTCGGGACGCACAAATGATACAATCATGGTGCTGCTGAAGCGGAGCGTCGGACCGGGTCGAGGTCGGACCGGGTCGAGGTCGGACCGGGTCAAGACCGGCCCGGGTCGAGACCGGCCCGTGCCTTCATGCTCCTCCGACGCTCTGAGAATCCAGCTGTTTGCAACATATTCAAAAGATAAAAAAATAAGGATTTTTCTTGATCACTACGGACGCTTCATTAAAAAATCAAAACAACGTAAGAAAAGAAGCTCTTTGGAGGAATCCGCGTCTGCACAGCTATCGACTAGCATCCTCAGAGGTCAGACATCATCGTTCGTGTTCCAGAGATTCGACTTTTTCCTTTTCATTCTCGTGACTAAACAAAAGGACGAGCTGAGAGTCTCTTGGTTTCCACGCCGCCCATGCTCTACAGTCATTGGTGCGGCGGGGAGCCCTGGCTCCGCCCCCTGGTTGTTCAGAGTTCAGTAGATGACTTCGTAGACTGTGGCCTTCTTGTCTCCAGAACCCGTGACGATGAACTGGTCGTCGGGGGAGATGTCGCAGCTGAGAACTGATGAAGACTCCTTAGACTGAGCACAAACAGGAAGAGGAAGTCAGCGGAGAAACGCCACGGAAAACGGCGTTGAAGATTCTGCGCGTCTACCTGGAATATGCTGGATCCGTACGGCGTTCTCCACGCGTTCAGGAGGTTATCTTTTCCAGTGCTCACGAACCATTTACCTGTGGAGCCACAAACACAGCAGGTGAGATGAGGAGACGCCTCGTCCTGGACGATGTGGCGGCGTTGGTGCGGCGACTCCGCCCACGTACCGCAGTACGCAAACTTGAGGGAGAGGACGCAGCTCTCGTGGAGGTGCAGCTGGTACTTGTCGGGTTTGGAGACGTGCAGGACTTCCACGTTGCTGCTCTCCATCCCAACGGCCAGCCACTCGCCGGTGGGACAGTAGCCCAGAGAGAAGATCTGCAGGAGGAGCAGAGGGAACATTTAAAATAAAAAACGATAATAATCGCGAGAGCGGCGGCGCGCCGCTGAACCTGTGAGGTGAAGTCGTGCTGCTGCAGCTGCCGGCCCTCCCGCAGGTCCCAGCAGCGGACCGTGTTGTCCAGGCCTCCCGTCCAGAGCTTGGTTCCGTCGTTGGAGATGTCGATGCAGCTCGCCCCGTCGGTGTGGCCCTGGAACTGCCTGCAGGAGGAACCACGGAGCCCAAACACACCGCAGAGGAAAATGGGCTCAGAAAAGTTTTCATTCTATGTGAGAAGTTTCAATGATTTTCTTTAAGTAATTAGACACAAAACTTTAAAAAAAGAAACAGAAAATGACTAAATACAGGAAATCTTGTGTTTTTTTCCCTAATCTTGGTTTTAGTGGTTCAGATATTTTTGAATAGAATAGAACAGAGTAGAACAAAATAGAGTAGAGCAAATAGAATAGAAATGACTAGAGTACAATAAAACAGAACAGAGTATAGTAAAATAGAAGAGAACATAGTATAGTAGAATAGTAAAGAACAGAATAGAACAGAGTAGAATATTGTAGAATAGTAGAGAACAGAGTACAATAGAATGCAAAAGAAAAGAGTAGATTAGAATAAAACGGAGCAGACAATAGCAGAGTAGAACACAGTAGATTAGAACAGAACAGAGTAAAATAGAAAAGACTAGAACAGAGTATAGCTGAATGGAGTAGGACTAAACAGAACTAAATAGAGTAGAGTGGAAATGGACAGAGTAGATTAGAATAGAGTTGAGCTGAATAGAGTAGAAAAAACAGAGTAGAGTAGAATTGGTATCATAGAATAGAACAGAGTAGAACAGAGTATAGTATAGTAGAATGGAGGAGAATAGAGTACAGCAGCAGAAAAGAACAGAGTATAATAGGATAGAAGAGTAGAACAAAATAGAACAGAGTAGATCAGAATTGAGTTAAATAGAACAGAGTAGAGTAAATTAGATGCCAGCAGCAGCAGTACAGAGGGCAACAGTAAATAATAGCAATAATATTAGTAGTAATAGTTATAATAACACAAAAAAAACAAAACAAAAAACAAGGCATAAGGCTATTTTAAAAAAGGCAATAATAAAGTACAGGAAACTCAATAACAAAAAAGGTTAAAGCTGCTTATTTCATTATTACAAAAACAGAATTTCCTTGAACACAAAAAAGGAAATTCTGAAACTTTAGATGTATTTTTAGTACTAATGTAAAAATATTTTGCTTTTTGCTAGTAATGATGTGCATCTATTTTTGTTTACTTATTATTTCCAATACATTTGTGAAAATATCTAAACATCAACTGTGTTTGGTTCTGTCTTCTTTTTTAGTTAAAAGTTCAATAAAAACATAAAAAGAGGCTTAAAGCCACAAAAAAAGGTTTCAATTGCTATAAGAAGCTGTAAGCTAAAGGGAGAGAGTGTAAAGAGTTGGAGTGATACTTTAAACTTTGCTGCATTTGCTGGTTGAAGGACAGGAACCGAAATCCTCTGAACTCTCAGCTCCTCACCTGACCAGCGTCTGGTTGTGCAGGTCCCAGACCACGATGTTGCCGTCGCTGCAGCAGGAGAAGCACACCTTGTTGTCGGGGGAGATGGCCAGAGCGTAGCAGGCGGGGGCGGACGACGTCAGCTCCGCCTTGATGCGTGGAGTGGGCGTGGCCAAATCCCAGATGGACAGAGTGCTGGCCTCCCCGCCCACGATCAGGGTCCGCCCGTCCGACAGCAGCTTGCAGGAGCGGATGTAGTTATCTCTGTTCTGGTTGGACACATGAAGATTCGGCGGATTTACTCGGCGTTCGGTCGGAGGATTTTAAACGGTACAAACGCTCCTCACCAGGCAGTCCAGCTGGGCCATGGGGCTCTTGCTCCCCGGCTGGCTGATGTCCCACACTTTGACGCAGCCCTTGCCTCCGGTGTAGACGTGGCGGGTGGAGGTGCTGATGGTGACGGCGCACACCACCTCGCCGTGGTTCAGCGTGTGGATCTGACGGGCGTGGCGCGGGATGCCCGGCCCCAGCAGGGCGTCGGGGGGGAACGGCACCGGCTGCATCTGCCCGTCTGCGCTGACGTGGAACGAGTAGGCGCTGAGGAGGAGACGGACGGAGAAACTCAAAAACCAGGAACGAACACGTCACTGTTCAGCCTGAACGCAGCAGACGAGCAGTTTGAATATTCACAACAAAAGAGAGACAGAAAACACAAGTTTGGATGATTTAAACACTTGAAGAGTTTCTATGGCAACATAAAATAGAAGACACAGGGAAACTACTTTTTGTTTTTTAAATAAATTCAATACATTTTAATTTACATAAATAAAAGAAAATAGTGGATAAAGTTCCCCTCCAATCATCTTTTGATTCATTTTCAAGGCATTCATTCTCCCGGTGGTCTTTTAAGTTATGATTCTGTATTTCCGGAGTATACGTCTCAGTTTTTTAATAGTTTAGCCGAGGGAGCGACTTATTTGAGATTTTTAAAACATAAATAGCCTCATGTATTCGTTATTTTCCCACTAACAACTGGCTGTCCATTAGCAGTTGTTTCTGCTTACAACCAAAAAACTATAAATGTGTCTAAATTAGCTGAAAACGGCTAGCATAATATTAAAATGTTAGCTAAACTCCATAATTTCCTTTAAAAAAACTGTTAAAATGACTAATTAGGCAAAAACAGCTAGCTTAATGCTAAACTGTTAGCTAAACTCCAAATTTGCCTTAAAAAAACTGAAAACTTGTCTAAATTAGGCAGAAACAGCTAGCATAGTGCTAAAATTTAATTTGAACTCCACATTAGCAACAAAAAAATGGAAACGTGTCTAAATCAGCCAAAAGCAGCTAGCATACTGCTAAAATGTTAGCTGAACTATATATTTTCCTAAAAAACTGGGAACATGTCTAAATTAGCTGAAAACAGCTAGCATAATGCTAAAATGTTAGCTAAACTCCATGTTTTCCTAAAAAAACTGTAAACATGACTAAATCAGCCAAAAAAAGCTAGCTTAATGCTAAACTGTTAGCTAAACTCAAAATTTGCCTTAAAAACTGAAAACTCGTCTAAATTAGCCAAACACAGCTAGCATAATGCTAGCATGTTAGCTAAACTCAAAATTTGCATACAAAACTGGAAACATGTCTAAATTAGCCAAACACAGCTAGCATAATGCTAGCATGTTAGCTGAACTCCATATTTTCCTTAAAAACTGGAAACATGTCTAAATTAGCTGATAACAGCTCTCTAAAATGTTAGCTAAATGCTAAATTACCACAAAAACTAAGTTATTGCCGAACATTTTAAAGCTGGAATGATGTCTCTGATAAAGAGTTCACATGTTTCAACGTGCACAAAGTTTCTGAAGGATCTGAGCGATTTCTCATTCATCTCCTGTGGAGTTTATTTCTCTCATTATTAGAAAAAACTGAAATAATACTATTTTTGTTACTAAGTAATCACACAAAAATAATCTGAGGACAGCAGAGACGTTGACTGGGCAGATGTGATTTTAGGGGATTTTTTCCTAAAGGGTCAACAGGGGAACGTTTGGGGGAGGAGCAAAAGAAGAGTCGGCGTACGGTTTTCCTGAGGCCGACTGGAGGCTGGCAGGAAGTCCCGGGACCCTCATGTGAGGATGTGGAGACTCGTAGCCCACCTGGACAACAGAAACAGAACGAACTGAGTTCTTGATCCGGCGAGACGTCGTCACTAATCGTCTGTAAAAACTTCCTGTCAGCCGCAGAGACTCACCACAGGGGACCGCCCATAACCTGCAGCAGCCGCCGCCGCAGCCGCCGCCGCTCCGTTCATCTGAGGGGAAACCAGGTGGAGGCCGGCGCCGTAGCCCGCCGCCCCAGGCAGGTCTCCGTTCACCCCGGGGGGAGGCAGGCCGAAGGCTCCTGGGGGGTACGCTCCCTGCACGGCCAGGGGGTTCCTCAGCCCCAAAGCTGGAGGCGGGGACAAAGAGGAGAAACATGAAAGAGTCGCTTATCATGAGGCTTAAACAGAATCCTGAGCGTTCAGGGGACTCCCTCCACCAAGCAGCAGCTGCACCATCGTACTACTGCCCCCTGCTGGCTGAAGCGCCGTCCTGCACTCCACATTTATTATCCAGGAGACACAGGGGAGCCAACATGGAGGACAGGAAGACCCAGAGGAAGACGCGTTCGTGCCCCCATCAAGTCCAGCTGGTGTTTGGTGGGGGGAGCCTCTGCACTGAAGGAGGGCGGAGCCTCCACTGCCCGCCCACTCACCCAGGGGGTCCACGCCCGGCTTTCCTGGAACTGGTCGGAACTGCGGGGGCCCGCTGGGTCCTGGGGTGCTGGACTCCTGGGACATGGGGGTCCCCGGCTTCATCCCTGGCGTGCTTGATTTCTCTCTCTGGAACAGATCGAGGAGGCGGAGACATAAAAAGGGGCGTGTCTTCTGTGACACGTCCAGAAAAGAGCTGAGACCTTTCACTTCCACCTACCTGTGGGGGCTCTTTGCCACGAGAGGGGGAGGCAGTGCTGCTGGACGAGGCCAAGGAGGTTGGGCTGGCCTGGGGGGGGCCGTCTTTACGGGATGGGGGCATTTTATCCAGACCGTTCTCCCTGGACGAGTACGACTGCACGCTGTGGGGGGACGACGGGTCCTGGAGACAGAAGGAAGATCAGTCACGGATCAGAGATGATCTTCAAGGAACAGAGGTCCTTTCAGAATAAAATACAGGTTAGAGCCTAAAAAACAGAATTATTTCAAACTAAAGTTCATCCAAAAAAACCATTTATCCAACAGTCCAACTCAAAACCTAAAAATATGAGGAAAATTTTGGAGAATAAAAATCTTTTTTTGGTCCTAAAATGAGGAGATTACTTTGCTGGATCATAAATGAACAGAAACAGATGTCAGATAAATAGAAGATTTAATCAATATTAAAATAAATGTAAATATAAAATATCCAAATTGAATGAAAAAACATTATGAATCACAGACAAGTTTGTTTTCGGTGAATGTTTGGGTCCAAAGCAGAGAAGTGTGGCTGACTTTCTGGATCTAAGGCTACATCCAAATATCATCACTATGAACTAGATCAGAGGTCGCAACCTTTAACAGTAAAGGAGACATTTGGACTCGTTTTCTACTGATCAAAACCTGGAGGGAGCCGCATGGACTTACTTTAACCTTTAAGAAAATTGGATTTGCATTCATGACATTCTTATTGTTTTTTTATTCTTTTAGTAAATGTGAATTATGTGAAGTTTTTTGGCACAAACAAAAGCAAAAATGTAAAAAGAAACTGGCATTTCTCAAAATGGGATTTTTTTTTATTTTTACCTTTTACCATTATTAGAGGTCAAATTAGAGAAAAAGCTTAATTAAGCTTGTAGCTTAATTACTAGCTGAACTCTAAATTAGCAAAAAATTCCTCAGTAAATAAAGTCAGCCAAGAATGTTAGCATGTTGCTAAAGTAGAAGCTAAACTCTAAATTTTCTGAAAATTAGTATTATTTTATTTTTCTTCAGCTGTAGAGCCGCCATGGAGAGATAGAAGAGCCACATGAGGCTCTGGAGCCGCAGGTTGCTGACCACTGCACTATACAGTGTATATACTATATATATATATATATATATATAGTATATACACTATGTAGTGCGTTCACCCTCTTCTAGTCCTGTCCAAATAGACAACTCCAAAGTTGAGATACCAAGATATTTCCCAGAAGTCTTTGCTAAAAACCAGTGATTGATGATGCTCACTACATTGGCAAATATAGACCACAATGCATTGCGTTTTGCAAAAAAGAAAACGCATCATAAAACGCTTGTATTGATTAGATTTTTGCTTCGTGAAATTAGTGACGTCATGTTTGGCATTTAAAATAAAAATGTGAGCATGGTGTTCAAATAGTTGTTAAAATTCATCAGAGGTGTCAAACTCAATCGAACAAGAGGCCAAAATCCAAAACACGCCTCAGGTCGAGGGCCGAACAGGATAAACATTTATTAAACAAACTAAAACTACATTTTAAAACTTTAAAGTTGTAACTTTTTAACATAATTATGAATATTAAAAAACAGGAATATTATTCCAGAATAAATCAGCTTAAACCTTAAATAACTTTCAATAATTTACTCTCCATAAAAATGCATTTAGTCAAAATAAACAAGTTAGAAATAACAATAACTTTTTGAATAAAAAAATATTCAGAAATGTAATGTTAAGCTTAATTTTCTTCATATATATATATATATATATATATATATATATATATCCTCCATCGTCCCAAAAAATACCACAAAAACATGAAGAAAAACAGAAATGTTTTCTGTCTGCATTCAGACACATAAATCTCAATTATTATTGTTATTATTAAATGATGTGTGCCGACGGTAACACAGACACTGACCTCATCCACCACCAGGTTATCGTCGCTCTTGTCTGCATCGCTGCCCTGAGATGAAGAGAGGAGTGGCGAGATGTTCACGTCCACGTTTATTCTCGTTCAAAACATAAATGTCTTAACATGTTTAAAAAGTCTTCAGGCCCACACGCCGACAGATGAAACCCAAACGTTTGTGAGAGCGTCCTCACTCACATAGTCCGTCATGAACTCCTTCTCATCAGCTTTCCTCTTCTTGCCGTTGCTGAGGTAGTCTGCCGGACGCCCCTTATCCCCGTTGGACAGAGAGCTCTGCAGAAATGAAAGTGGCCTCGATCAAAGGGGGCGAGATGGGGAGGAGATGGAGGTGTGGAGGGGGAGGTGGTAATGAGTTGAGAGGGAGAGCACGAATCCCAGCAGGAGCTGCAGCGGCCGGCGGGTCGGAGCGGGAAGTCTGTCCAACTGACAGGAATCATGTTGGAACTGAAGGTAGACCGTTGATGCATCAAACCAGATCAGCTCCAAAATGAGCTTAAATTCAACATCAATGTATATATATGTGAGTGACTTTTACTTATTTGATTCAAATCTAATAAAATTCAAATTGTATTTTATTTAAACAGCACTTTTCCTGATGCAGATCAGTTAAAGTTCAATAAATAAATACAATATTAAATAATCCAGTCTATCGAGTTACATTAAAACACGAGGAAATTTAAAGACTATTTTAAACATTTTAAACATCCAGTGAATAAAACTGGCACATCCTCTTCATTTGGGTATTATAACTCAATTATTACAATACAAACATTGATTTAACATCTACTTTAAGTTTGAAGTACACTTTAGATTAAAGTATTTTAAGTTTTTTTTACTTTACTTTGAAGAATTAAATAAAAACATTCTAACAACTAGTCTATAGTGAGAAGATTTTGGTTAAAGAATATCAAAATAAAAGTTATTTTTGATATTAAAGCAAACGTATTGAACATTTTACATAATAAACTGAATTTTGACAAGAAAACAGATCAGTTAGTCATGTGTGATGACTGTATGTGAGAACTGGAGCGAGGCTGTAAATTTATTTATGTTCTTTCTTGTGACAAATCCAGTGGGGCAAAAAATATTCAGACGTACACGTTTTCCCACCTAAAAAGATGAGAGAAGACTGTACTTTTCATCGTAGGTAAACCTCAACCATAAGAAAATAAAAAATAAAATCTAGAAAATCACATTGTCTGATTTTGAAAGAATTAATTTGAAAATTATGGTGGAAAAAATGTATTTGGTCAGTAACTCAGTACTTTGTTCTATACCTTTTGTTCGTACTCAAACATTTTCTGTAAATCTTCACAAACTTGTTGGTATTTTGGTCCATTCCTCCATGCAGATCTCCTCTAGAGCCGTCATATTTTGATCTTTGTCTCATTTTGTGTCTCATAGTTGAGGTATATCTATGATGACAATTACAGACCTCTCTCTTCTTTTAAGTGGAAGAACTTGCAGATTTGGCTGAATACTTTTTGCCCTGCCGTATTACGCTGTTTTAGACTGCAGCTCTGAGGAGGTGAGAGAGGCTCTGATTGGACAGAGGAGAGGAGGTGTACTCACAGGTCCCGCTTCACGATCTGCCCCCCCAGGATCCAGGCAGCAGAAACAGAAACAAAAACACAACTTCATGATTTTCTTGAATGAATCCATCACTGAGATGCTTCTACAAAGTTCTAAAATCAGTTTGGAGAAATAAATTCATTCTCCTTTGGGGAACTCCAGGTCTTTCCAGTCTTTTTTTATTTTTTTTCCTATCCAGTCTTTTTTATTGACTTGCAGTCAGCTGGGGTTTGGTCGTCATGTGTCCTGTACCTCTGTGGTGTTCGGCTGCAGAAGCAGCAGCTGCTGCCGCCTCAAGATGCGCCCTCTCATCTTTGGCCGCGAGCTGGGCCCCCAAAGCCCCAGACAGGGCCAACAAGCCCGACCCGCCTCCAAGCGTCAGGCCGGGATGGGGCAACCCCGAGGGGTGCGGGCCCACCGGCAGGCCCTGGGCATGCTGGGAGAGGTGCTGCGCCTGGATCTGCTGCTGTGGAGACGAGGCAGAGACAGAAAAACAAAGCCAGAGAGGAGATGGGAAAAGACGGATTTTTGGAAGAATTCTTCAGTGGGAGGAATGTAGAAAATGATGAAGAGGAGAAATGCTGAGGTCAAGGCAGTGGCTCTTTAGGAGGGAAGTTTGTGCTGAATTCATTTGGATCTTTTTGGTAGATTTAATCGAGTTTAAACCAAATTAGATTAAAAAATATCAACCCAATAAAAATAAAATTCATTTTTTTGTTGGTAAAAGAGAAGAAAAAATAAAAATATATGGGAGTGGTACACACGCTATTAGGCAGAGGGGGGAGCCCACGTACCCCTATCGAAGCATTTAGCTCCCCCATGGTCACCTGTTTGGCACGTTCCATCGCCTGGACCACCTGTTGCTGATGCTGCAGGGGGGAAAAAACAGATATTAGTAATTAAAGTCATTATTTCCACTCAGAAACCTGCAAACACATGACATGTGTGTGCACGTGAGCGTGCGTGTGTCCCACCTCCTGTGACAGGAATGGGATGAGCTGAGCGCAGATCACGTTTAGCCGCTTGGCAATCTCCGTCTGAGAGGAGAAAAAAGATACTGTCATTCTGACGGAGAAACACAAACAAGCACACAGCCAGGACCGGCATCATCACAAAGACGGTGCACGCGCACACGCGCACGCACACACACACACACACGTCCGTTCCTCTCAGGGCCAGTGTGGTAAATATTTCAGCTGCTTACATCTGGTCCATGCAAATGGAAACTCTGCCAGCGAGTTTGGCTAAAATATTCATGGCCAGCATCTGCTGTGGCCACAGCCAGCACACACAGAGTGCATGTGTGCGTGCACGCACGTGCACGTGTGAACAGGAAAGACAATGATCAGCGTCTTGTGGGCGTGTACATGTGTCTGACATGTGTCTGTGGGTGTGTTTCTGCATGTGTGTGCGACGCCTGCTGGGGGTCAGTGGTTGGAGCTGTGGTGGAGCGTCTGCCTCAACCTGCTGAAGGCGACCCCCCCCACCACCACTACCACCCTTCATCATTTCTGTTTCCATCGTTGTCTTTCACTCCTTCATCCATCGTTCTGCTTTCCCTCATAAATTTCTAAACTACTGTAGGAAAACGAATCATTTTTGATGTTTCCACTTTTTAAATAAAAAATGAAGCAAACAAATAATGAACATTTAAATTGATTTTCTAAGGAACGTGTTCGATCACGGGCTGGGTAAAAAAAAATGCAAAAGAATTCTTAGAAAATGAACCTCTTCTCGCGAAAAAGAGGTCTCACGATCGCGAAGAAGAGGTCTCACGATCGCGAAGAAGAGGTCTCACGATAGCGAAGAAGAGGTCTCACGATCGCGAAGAAGAGGTCTCACGATCGCGAAGAAGAGGTTTCACGATCGCGAAGAAGAGGTCTCACGATCGCGAAGAAGAGATCTCACGATCGCGAAGAAGAGGTCTCACGATAGCGAAGAAGAGGTCTCACGATAGCGAAGAAGAGGTCTCACGATCGCGAAGAAGAGGTCTCACGATCGCGAAGAAGAGATCTCACGATCGCGAAGAAGAGATCTCACGATCGCGAAGAAGAGGTCTCACGATCGCGAAGAAGAGGTCTCACGA
>NC_050515.1:2526076-2529265 GCF_002922805.2 Oryzias melastigma | reverse complement strand
AAGAGAGTGAAAGATAGGAGTAGACGGCGGGAAGGCAGTGACCTGATTTAAAGTGAAATACAGCAAGAAGATGGAGGGAGGCGGAAGAACAGATCCAGAGAGGAGGAGGAGGAGGAGGATGAGGAAGATGAGGAAGAGAAGGGGATGGTGAAATCCTAAGGATGGATGGAGGGAGGGAAGGAAGTAGTAATAATAGTGAGTGAGGAAGAGGAGTTTTCTGTTGATGGGGGTGGAGGAGAAACCGGTTTCCGTTAACGGCGTGACCGTGCAGCACGGCGAAGGACTCGAACGGAGGAAAGTTTCCCTGAAAGTTGTTTCTCAGAGTAGAAGTCGGCAGAATCAGGAGGAGAAAAGACAAAACGATAAACATTAAATGAGAAAAGGAAGAAAAAGCCGACTGACCTGTTTGTGCATTTCAATGTTAAGGCCGTAAGACATTTCATAATACTGAAACAAAAGAGAATAAGATTAGGAACATACACAAAAAACTATTGAAACAAACTCAGGCAGAAAAACAGATTTTATTAAATTTATATCATGACAAGTTCAACATTCGTGTTTTAGTCGAAGCCAAACGTTCACGAGTTCGTTTATGTTTTAAGGGCAGAAAAAGGATGATTGTCCAAACTCACACAAACCAAGAAACCAGCAACGCTGCAGGTAAAGTTGGATTACAGACACCAAATGTGGTTTAGAGCTCCACTATTAAGAATTTTTGATCCATTTTCACAGCGTTTCCAGTCGTCTTTTAATTACATTAGTCGGTTTTTTACTATTTAAATCGTAAATTTCTTTATATGCGTCTTCCATAAAAGGAAAAATGGAACCAAAAAACATTTATCAGAATGGTGTTCAGACGGTTTACTGAAAGGATAACAATCTGTTTCTTTTGTCTTTTGTGTTTTTTTTATTATTGACTAAAAATCTGCAATAAAGTCTATCAATCTAACGAGTCTTTGAGGCCAAGGACACACCAGACATGTGTTAAGAGTTCTAGAACGTGCATTTAGCCCATAGTGTTCACACTGGACAGGCAGGGAGGGGCTTCTTCTTCTTCTTCTCTTTATTTTCCAGCGTTCACTCGATCATATCAGTTGGAAGAGGCTTGGTCCTAAATGGGGTGTCCTCTTGAACATGCATCATCGAGGGCGATGTTAACATGGATTAGAGACGCGTAACACAGACACTTTGTTCTGTTGGACTGTTCTATCACTCAGTCTGATGCCTTGTTTCCACCGAGCGGTCCGGACTGGACTTCTCCTGATTGGTTTAGAATGCGTATTCAAGCGACCGTTTCCATATGGGGTGTAGACCGATGACGTAGCTGAGCGACTACAGCGACAATGATTGACAACGACAATAGAGGTTGTGCGTCAAATACTTCTTATCACATTTGTGTTCTGGTTTTTCGTATATGCCAGGAGTCCCCAAACTTTTTCATGCAACTGTTTTCTTCTCTGACTCGGGGCCGGGTCAGTTTTTAGAAGTGTAACAACCATAGTGTGTGTCCGAACGTAAACATTTACGACTTTCCAGAGTGCTGCACATTATCAAATGTTACGCAATCCCGTTTGAACATATATTACTAAAACATTTCTAAAATTAAACCAACAAAAAATATCATGTGTCTCTGACATTTGTCAGGGGGCCGGATCCGGCCCGCGGGCCGTAGTATGGGAACTCCTGGTCTATCCAAAAATTTGATGTTATTTTCAATCGACTCAAAGACAACAACTGAATGTTTGGAAACGTTGGCGCTGGTCGGACGCTTTCTGTCGATCCGCCAATCGATGGATTTCATCGTGTGACGACAGAAGCTCCGCCCTAAATGGTCCATTCCAATCTTCTATGGACCTGCAACCAACTGGGAGACGAAAAATGGTACGAGTCGGTCCTGCTTAATGGGTCCATTTTCTAATGGAGACACTCAAAGTACGGCCCGGTGCGGCTGGATAACAGTCCCTAACCCACGGATCATTTTCTATAGTATATTTGGATATTTGGGTTTGATTTTTTACCTAATATTTTCTTTGTACTTCACTATTTGTTTGCATATTTTAAATTATTTTAGCTGTAATTCACCCTAACTAAGACCTTTATTCTGAAAGACATCCACTTCCTTTTTGAATTGTATCAGCTTTGACCTCATCCAATACACTATTTAACAAAATAAATTTAAAAAAAAGAGTTTTTCTTTCTGTGCTGCAGCTTATTTTAAAATTAAAGTTGAAAAAAGTGATGATTTAATATCAAGCGGCATTTTAAACTCCAATAAACTGATGATAAATCGAAGTCTGTGCTCTCACAATCTGACCAGTTATAAAATCACTAAAGAACACAAACAAAAATGTTTCTTGTTTTCCAAAAACGTCCAATAATGACTCAGGCTTTTGTCCGGAGCTGCTTTTTATGAAGAAACAAACCCATCCACTCCTGACTTCCTGTTTGTCCCCATTTTCATAGAGCGCCAGCCCCAACCTGCGGGGGTCACATGCTCCCCGAGCGGCACGGTGCACTAATTTACCCTCAAATCCGAGGGGCTGTAATGACCCCGGGGCACGCTTCATCCAAGAAAATTGTAGCTCTGCCGAGACTTCTGCAATAATCACGTCTGACGTGAAAGAAATATTTGACCCGCGCTTTTGTCTGGGAGAACAGGAAGCTGAGAGAAATGCAGGCGGCGGTGAATGGCGAGGAGAGATGCCCCTCTTTCTTCAGACAAACACTAAAAGGGGAGCATTTTAGAGTCGGATGCTTTGAGAAGTGACAGGCTGACATTTGCTTTTCAGCGCGGCTGGTATTGGACGGAAAAGATTGGCAGTTGGGCAGCCAGGAACAGGCTGGCAGGATGGGAGTGGGGATGGCGGGGGTCTTTTCTCTGCTCAGACATATTTCCTGGCAGTTCCCGTGCATGTGCGAGTCCAGGTGTGTGCGTGGAGCCGCGTAGGCGTTTGCATGTTCTCCGTGTACATCTCTCCGATCCGTGCGCGCACACACTCCTCTGTCTGTGTGCGTTTGCCTGTAAGCCTCCATAAAAGACTCATTTTCTGGCAGCTCTGCTTAGTGGATACTTTGCCAAGTTTCGCCTGTTGCTAAGCAACGCCCAAACTCCCCCAAATCATCAGCCGACAGAGGAGATCGGCCGGCGCTTGATGCCAGCTCGCCCCCCCACCACCACCTTCTTTTTTC
>NC_050515.1:2523510-2526018 GCF_002922805.2 Oryzias melastigma | reverse complement strand
AAGGTTATCGACCGTCATATACAGTCAAATAATCATTTTGGTTCGTTTTCTCCTGATCAAAACCTAGAAGGAGCCGCATGGTCTCACTTTAGCCTTTAAGAAATCTGGATTTGCATATTTGAACTTCTGTTTTTTAATAATAAAAATGAATTATGTCAATTTTTTGGCATAAACAAAAGCAAAAATATTAAAGAATCTCTCAAAATATGACTTTTTTTGCATTTGACAGAAGCTTAAATTACTTATTTTCAAAATAAAAGACACTCTGTGCCAAACAGGATCCTCTCAGTGCAGCTCTGAACGTAGTAACCAAAGTTTTAACTCATAAAAGTTCAAACTTTTTACCAAAGTTTTGCTTTGCATATAAAATCTGTTCATTCTGGAGGTAGAAAACACGTCTTCAGGTCAACAGGATGTAAAAACCTACAGAGTTTATCATCTATGTGAACCTCAGACATCAGTTTAAACATTTAACTAATATAAATTAAATACATGCTAATTAAGTAATCCTCACTTTAAGAAAATGCTTTTTTATTTATGTATTTTTTCATTGTTCTTCATCCCCTCTTTGTCCTCAGCAGTCTTACACTGCTGGGTTTGGTTATTTTAGTTTGGGGTTGGTAGTCTTAGTTTTTGGGCTTTGTTTGTTTGTTTTCATGGCTGGCTCAGGAGTCTCCATGACTTATTTTATGTTTGGCCACAGGGAGATAAAAGAGTCACATGTGGATCTGGAGCCGCAGGTACCTGACCTCTGGTCACCTGGCGTTATTTTTGGAAAAGCAGCCGGTTCCACCGCAAATTGACCTTTCTTTTAGACAGTAAGGTTGTATTCCCTCAATATTTTAGAATGTTGCTGATCGGTTACACTTTTTTTTTGTTAAAGTTAAAAAGATTTCGCAACTTTAATTTGAAAGCTAAATCAGCTGGTTTTTTTTCTTTTATTAAAGCTTAATAATAAAGTTTGATGTCAGAAAATAAACTCAAATCTATAGAAAACTGAAAAAATGGCTTCAGTTTTCAGGAATCTTCTTGAAAAAAGGTTTTGTGACCCGACAGGTTGCTGGTTTCTTTTTGCTGGTTTCATTTGCAGGTGGATCCTGGGGGGCGGGGCTTGGCAGTGGGAGGTGTTTGTGCAGGTCTCACCATAACGTAGTGTCTTTGGATCTCCGTCTTCTCCGTGGCCAGTTTCTCACACTCCAGCTTCAGACTGCAACAAGAAAAACAAACTGTTTGTGTTTTTGTCATACTGTAAACAAAAACACACAATTAACAACATAACAAGTTGCCCCTCCCACCCCAGGGGAGGGGGGCTGACAGCCCATTATCACCTCTGAGCAGAAATAGACAAAGTGACGGGCGGAGCCTGAAATGCAGCCGAGTCTGCTGGGAGGAACGTCTCTGTCTCTGGTCTCCACGATTGATTTGGTTTTCTTTTCTCTAAAATGTTCATCCTCGTCTGTTTCAGATTTGATGTGAAGCTTCAGTTTGTGATTTATGTCATGCTGAGGAGGAGGAGGAACTGCGGATTCTGCTGCTTTGGAAGTCGGGGTCTCGTCCGGGATCCAACCAGGATCCATTAACGTGAGTTGAAACCAGATTGTAAATTAAAAAAACATTGCTATTTTGTTTTAAATTCTAAATTATACTTCGTACACTTGAAAGAAATATTTATTTTGAAGAAATATTAAAATTTAAACAAACTATAAGCCTAAAATTGTTACCAAAATGAAAAACAGTAATCTGTAACAGCTGCTGTTTGGTATTTCTGTGTCTCTTATTCTTTGCTTTCAGTCTCAATTTACAGTTTCTATTCTTACTTTTCAATTTCAGATTTGAACTTAATTTTACAAGTGGGTGGGGCTTAGAGCCTATTGGCTACTGAGGTTATGGTGACATCATTTCCGCTCCGTACTGGTGCTGACGTGTCTCCGATGTGATCAGGAACACCCAAGGTTTCTGGAGCAGAAATGACATCATCATAACCTGACTCTAGATGCCAATCATGAAACAGTATCGTCTCAAAGCTCCGCCCCCAAATAAAATTAAGATCAACTCCAAGAAGTCTGATTAGAAACTGTAAATTGAGGGAAAGAAAAAAAAACAGCAGCTGTAATAAATTAATCTTTTTCATTTGGGTTTGGTTTTTTAATTTAAATTTTAATAACTTATTGAAATTGATTTTTAAATTTATTAATATTTTTTAAGTTTACAAAGTGTACTTTTACATTTAAAACTTTTAAAACATTTTTTTTATTTAGAATTTGTTTTTTTTATTAACTTTATTCTGATTTGACCCCAAATACCGACTTGATTAATTCATCTTCAATTTACTTTTTACTCCATTTCAAAACCCACTTTCTTTAAGATCTGATTTATGAAGATGAGGCTTTTATTTTGAAAATTGGAAACATTTTCATGAAAAACATTAAAAATTTTGATCAATAGATCAGAAACTCAGCCCTTCTCCTTTCTCCGCCTCCTTCCTCTATTGGACCGGACCCCAACAGA
>NC_050515.1:2522181-2523454 GCF_002922805.2 Oryzias melastigma | reverse complement strand
TTTATCATTGCCAGCCAGTCGAGCAGAGGAGGAGGAAGAGGAGGAAGAGGAGGAAGAGGAGGAAGAGGAGGAAGAGGAGGAAGCAGTGCAGTGAGGATTAACCCCCCCCACCACCACCACCACCACCCCACCCTTCAGACTTTATTATGGTGGAATTGCCTTTCACCACAAGTCAGTCACAGCTGGGGAGACGACGGATGCAACTTTGAGAAACCGTGAAGAAAAACTGGAAACAACCAGAACAAAACATTAAAGTTCCCCAAGACAATTTTTAAATAAAAAAAAACGTTCTCAGTAGTGTTTTAATCATGATTATGAAGATTTTAACCAAAATCCACAATTTAAATGTCTTAAAAAGCCATTTTTCTTGTTTACCTGAACCCTCTGTTTCCAAAATCTCCTCTGAGGGGGCGTGGCTTTTGAAGCCCCGCCCCTGAACCCCTATCTCTGATTATGAAAGCTCTGTGTCTCGCTAGCGTGGGACAACTTGGGACAACTTCAGCCTATGACAGTACAGACTAAACATCAATTTTCTGACTGTTATTATCACAGTTCTCAGAGCCAGTGAACGTTACCACCCTCATCGATTTTGATTGGTCCTTCGTGTTAGCCCCGCCTCAACACGCCACTACGGGGCCACAAGTTTTGAAAACAAAATTTTCAGATTCGAAAGTGAACAATTTGAAATTTTGAGTTTTGAAACCTAAAAACCGAACATTTGAAGCTGAAAATAATTATGTTTATTTTAGAATAGTAAAACGTTTTTGGACGTTTTACATTTTTTTGGCCAAACACCAAAACTTTTTTACATTTCTTTTATTTGGGTTTCAGATAATATTGACCCCAATTGAGCTCCGTAGATGAGGGTTTAGTTCATGTGCAGCAGAGCTGTTGTGACGTAAAGAAGATCATTCATTCAGAGTCTGTCTGTGACAGTTTGATTGATTTAAAAGGAGAAATACTCAGAAATTCAAAATGATTTCTTATTACCGGTACATTTGTTCTCTTTCAGAAGAAAAATTCCACAAATCCATGTTAAAAACTCAAAAAAAACTGGATTTTCACGGTAGGGAGACTTTAACAATAATCTTTTTCTAATTTTTTTTTTTAATTACCAAATGAATCCAGAAATTTGACGGATGTGGAGGATAAACTTCATTTGCAGGAGATGGTGAAAAAGGAGCTCCTCCAGACGTCAATCACACACCTCTGCACATCAGTTTCTGTTAGGACTCGAGAAGCTTCGCCATCCTGACAAACCCAGAGACACGGC
>NC_050515.1:2518017-2522040 GCF_002922805.2 Oryzias melastigma | reverse complement strand
TAGGAGCATCGGATGGGGGGGGTGGGATTATTGCCCGTAATAATTAGTCCTCTGCTTTTATTGTGAAAGGGGGGAGTGACAGACGTTTCAGAGGAGGCAGGCAAAACACGAGGCGAGGGGGGGGGCGCATGTGCGTGTGCACGTGCGCGATGGCGGGCTCACTTCCACGCCGTCCTCCACTGGCACCGACAGGAGATGGATTATCAGCTGAATGTGTGACAAATCTGCAGCCTTCGCCGCGTCAGAGTTAAAACACACAAAGAGGAGCCTTGCTGGTGTGTGCGTGTGCATAAACACACCAAACAAATATACAAACGCACAAAAATCAAGGATGCACACACACTTGTACTTTCAGACCCGCTAAATAAACAGTGGCAAACACCCCCTCACACACTCTGACGCTCGTCTGCGTGCAGCTGAAAGTCGTGGTTTCCTGTTTAATACCAGAATAATCAATGTAACTGATTACTCTGAAAAAGAGTTAAAACATCCATTATTGCTTTTAAAGAGGATTTATCAGTTACAGACGTCAGATAAAAACATTTCTAGATATTTTATTAATTTATTTTCAGCCTTAAATGAGAAAAAAAGACTATTTCCATTTATTGTTCACGTTTTGATAAAGCACCTGAGATGATCTGACGTAAAGCTCAGATGATGACGGCCTTTCAAACCTCCCAACACTGAAGAAGAGAAAAGAGCAGAGCTCGCTCTGAAGGACGTTTCACTCTTACATTGACAAACATTCAGCAAAATTAAACATTCATTTTTTCAGCTCTGCTTCTCTGAAACATATTTTGATCCGTTTCTATAGTCTGAAGGGTCTAAAAGTCACTTAGTGGAATGTTACTTGCAACCCTCACAACGATTGCACCACTGCCGTGCCCATAAAGCATCCTGTCCATTTGATAAATCAGATTCAGATTGTGTGAGCCATTTCCTCAAGTATTAATCCTTTTTTGCCCTCGCCTCCAACCTCCATGTTCAGAAACACAAAGGTTAGGCTCCACCCCCTTCTTGTTGCAAAGAAAACAGAGAACAGGAAAGAGTTATTTATGCGTTTCTGCAGACTGTAGAATTAGCTTAAAAACCAGGGATTTAAGCAGACTGGATTTTTATCTGCAGATAGATCATAAAGTACTGCTAGCTAAACTTTACTGTGCGTTTTTTTTAATCTATATAAAGCTTTCGTTTGGGGTTCTTGCTAACCTGTGTGCGGTCTCGTTAAAGGGTTGCAATTTATGTGAGGCAGGCAGAACTCGGCATAACACCAGTACGAGTTAAAACAGGAACTTTTGGCAAATGTTGTGCTTTTAAACTGACAGTAATGCTTTTATTTTGAAGAGATAGAAAGCTGAAATGTGCTTTTGCAGACACGAGAGACAAATATGATGCTTTACGCCACAAAAGAAAACTGAATGTAGCAGCACTGAGATAAAGTTTCACACATACATTTTATTTATTTAGAACTGCAAGACAGCATTATACAAACCAAAAAAAGGAGAAAAAAATGTAAATAATCAACCAGTCTGAGCCGGCCATTTCTCAGGTTACACATTGAGAACCAAAATATCTTCTCAATTTTGCAAAATATTTCTTTAAAAAAGAAGAAACAATTTTGTCCCTAATTGTTTTAAGATTAAAAAAATGGTGGTGATAGTCAGACGATCTCCAAATCCGCAGATGAAGTGGTGGCCGTTCAATATTATAAAAGGTAGCATTAACATGCAAACAAACTCACATGTATGCATGCACACATTCATCCATGCACGCAAGGCCGTGCACGCTCAAATCCATACTAGTGTGTGTTTGGAGTATTTAGGCAGAGATGAGTGGAGGGGCTCTTAAGTGATGAGTGGCAGCATATTAGTGGTAAGTGGAGAGCCTATCTGACTTTGCAGACCACACACAGACACACACACACACAAAGTTTGTCTGCTGTCACCACGAACAACCTGTGTAAGCGTTTAAGGAGAAAGAAATTACAGTAATGAGAGCTCTGTCAGCAGCAGCAGCTCTCGTCTTCATTCAGCCGACTACAGTCTGTTTGGACAGTTAAAACACACTCGCACAAACACACAATTACAGTGAACTCCTGATTAACTTTTTTTTCTTCCTGGTCAGATAGCTTTGTTTCATCTACAGCATGAGGTGTCAAACTCAATCGCACAGGGGGTCAAATTCCAGAACACACCTTAGGTCGCGGACCGAACTGGATAAAATGTAATTGAACACTCTAAAACTACATTTTTAGAACTTTAAAACTGTAACTTGACATAATTATGAACTATAAATAGCATTACCTGTGATAATGTGAATGCTGTAAGCTGAATTTGGCCGCTGAAGATGCTGAAATTGATGGCTAAAAACCCTGAAGCTGATAGCCAGTTAAAATATTAGCTAATATACCAAAGTAGCCTAAAAAACAAAACAAAAAAATCTTAGGTTAGCCAAAACAGCTAGCATGTGGCTGAAAAAAAATAGTTAAACTTCAAAATAGCCCAAAAAACTGAAATAAGCCTAAATTATCCAAAACAGTTAGTGTGTATTAGTCTAACTCCAAAACAGCCTAAAACCCTTTTTAAAAAATCCTAAATTAGACGAAACAGCTAGCATGTAGCTGAAATATTAGCTAAGCTCCAAAATGGACTAAAAAAAATGAAAAAAACTAAATTATCCAAAACAGTTAGCATGTGAATATTAATCTAACTCCAAAACAGCCTAAAACACTTTAAAAAAAATCCTAAATTACACGAAATAGCTAGCTTGTAGCTGAAATATTAGCTAAGCTCCAAAATGGACTAAAAAAAATGAAAAAATTCCTAAACTAGCCAAAGCAGCTAGCGTGTAGCTGAAATATTAGCTAAAAAATCTTAGTAATAGCCAAAATAGTCCAAAAAGCTAGCAGAATGCCAATTTTTAAAACTTTCTAACATAACTAAAAATAATAAAAATGCAGGAAAATTATTAACTTTTAATATTAACTTTTAATATTTTCCTCTCTATAAGAATATAATTTGTCAAAATTATGCAGGTTAGAAATCAGCGCAAGATAACATCGGGCCGATAATAACCATAAAATAAAATGATGTGGAGGGCCGGATATAATTACCTGGAGGGCCACATCCGGCCCCCAGGCCTTGACTTTGACACATGTGATCTATAGACTCAAGCAAAAATTGGTCTGAAACAAACATGATATCAAAGTCTGCTGACACACAAACAACAGCATTGCCGCTCATCAACTCTAATCCGCCCCATCTCTTTCCTGCTGTCTAATCCAACATCAGTAAGTGTCTCCCTTCCCTGGAACCAAAATAGACGACTGAGCCCTCCTATTTCTAGAAAACGCCTATTTCTGTGTGCAGATAACCGGGGGAGGTCCAGAGCGGTGTTTAAGTGCTTCCAGGACATGCACCGGATTAGGACTGGGTCCGACCGGGTCTGCGCGGCCGGGCCATCCAGTTCATGTGTCCCTGCTGAGCGAGAAGAGAGCAAGTAGGTCTGATTACATGAAGGCAGAGCCGGCAATCAGACTCTCAGCTCCAGCCTGTTGCCTAAACAAGGCCACCGCTAATCCCGCCTGTTTTTGAATAACTGCTGCCAGACTGAGCGATGTTCGTGAGGCGAACTGGCATCTTACAGTTTTAAGAATTGCATCATAACGGAGGGACTCAATGGTTTCAACGTTCAACACCACTCTGAAGATAACGTCTATTTTTATGACACCATGGTGGTTTTATGACCTCTAAATAGCGCATGGATCAAGACGAGTGTCTGACTGGGGTAGTGGGTGATGGTCAAAGCAGAGAGAGCCTTCAGTCAGCACTAAGTGATGGAATAAACCATTTTCTGCATCCTTCTGGAATGCAGAAAATGAACATTTTCGAAGCAGATCTTATGACTCAACAAGACATTAGGACATTGATCTAAGACTACTCAGATATCGCTTCAGTCAATGAAGCAAAGTCGTACGGAAGCATGACAAATCGCTTGTGTGTGTGTGTGTGTGTGTGCGTGTAT
>NC_050515.1:2497778-2517806 GCF_002922805.2 Oryzias melastigma | reverse complement strand
AAAGAATAAAAAGGAAAAAAAAAAATCAGAATCGAACCAATCCAGGCTGGTAATTTGAATCAAATTAATTCTGCAAGTTATTCGCAATACCCAGCCCTAAAAAACCCACCTCTCCACTTTCAGAGCAGATTTCAAACTCCAAAGTGCATTCTATGTTCTTCACTGTTGTGTTGAATAATTACCAACTTTACTACTCTTTACAGCCAACTGTCAATAAGCTAAATCAGCCTTCCAAAAATCAAGCTCATGCGCAGCTGCCAAATTTCACAGGAGATGTCTGCTTGCCGAAACTCTTCCAATAATTGTTGCTACTGTAACGGTTTATGAGAGCAGCATTAGTCTGCAGCTCCACTCACTCGCCTGGTGCTTCCATAATGACAACAGCTTGTGGGCTGTTGGGAGAAGCCTGCAGGTTGGTTAAACAATCTTTCCAGGAACCCTGAATCTGCTTAAACGACACGCTGCGGTAACAAAATTGGAAAGGTTATAATCACACGCTCGCGCTTGTTCCTGACGGTCTTAATCTCATCATTCACTTATTGCGGATCTCTTCGGCGTTGCTTGAAAGGATGAAGATGCTTCAAGTGTTTTGTAACAAAAGCTGTCCTGAACTGCTGCCAGTCCGGCTGATTATACCGGCCCGGCAAACGCCGCGGAATCGCTTTGCTCCATGTCGGGATTTGTGTGCTGAGAAGGACTGAGTCACAAAGTCATCCATGTTTGAAGAGGAGGCGATCATGAGGTCTGGGTTACTGCATGAGATAAAATTACAGAGTCTCACTGTTTTCTGTTTCGGTAAGTGGAATGTAATCCACGTCACATGACCCATTTATGTTCTACATCCAGGTTTTTGTCTGGTTTCTTGTTCGAGAGGCGTCAATCAACCCAAATCCAAGCATCACTACTGGTAAAAAGACCTAAAACAATGAAATACATGACACTACGGTGAAAAACTAACAAAAAAACAACCAGAAAAAACATTAATAACTGAAGCAAAAAGAAGTATCCACAACCAGAGTTACATCAGGATTCTAAAAACAAGGTGTGTTTGCGTCCATTTTAGGGATATGATTCCCTTTCCCCACGAAAAAACAAAACAAAATTCAGAAATATCGATTTTAAATAGCAACGAAAAAAAAAGCTTTCAGTTTGGCACACACCAAGTCTGGTGTAAAGTAATAAAACTATCAATAATAAACACTTCCAACTTTGACACTTCCAACATAAACATACTGGTATGCAGAAGGGATGCAACTATGAAGATAGATTAGTTGCAAAAAGTTCCTTAAAAAGGTTTTGTACTTGTAATAAGGAGGAGGACCTGGCGGCAGACAAGATGGCCGTTGAAAATCATTACCCAGAAGGAAGTTCAGAACCAGAATATCAGCACCCCACTCCCACGTACCAAACATTTAGATAAAAAAATAATGTTTTTGGTCTAAAAGAAAAACATAATTGGCAACCATAACAGTTAGGTTTTCTTTTTTTTTAACCTTTTAACACCCAAGATGTTTCTGTCAAAACCTACAAAGCTATTTCGCAACTCCTTACTCGATCAAAGTCAATGAGCCGATCCGCAGAGATTAGCAAATTTGTGCTGGTAAGAAACACTTTAAAGCGGCTTTTCTCCAATATCCAACACATTACTAACATAAAGGGTTATATTTCAGTGCAAAGCCACTTTTCGCATCGACAGAATAAGCGGATTCACGTTGATCGCACACAGAACTGAAGCTATCTGCGGTCAAACGTAAACACCGGTCAAGACTTAACAGTTTTACTTTTGTTAATATCTTTTAATAAAGAGTTTACCCTCTTTTGACATAGTTTAAGGTAATCCTGAACGCTCAAAAAAGCTTTAATAAAAGTTTCTACAACTCTAAAATCTATTGGAATTTCTACTTCCGGCTAATGATTTTCTCATCGTTTCTACCACCAGGTCCTCTTGGTATTAAGAGTTCTGCGTCTGTAAAAATGTTTCGTATCTCTAAAAAAATTAATTCTCCATCCGTAAAAATGTTTTTTACTGGTATTAAGACAATTGTGGGTCTGTAAAACTATTTTGAAACCGTATAAATGCTTCGTGTGTCCCAGTTACAGTTACAACTCTTTTGTTTCTCAACAAATCAACCAATCAGCAGCCTTTTACTGCCACCCAATCATTGCTGTGCTTGGACCAGGTGATCAAATGCATAATATTCATGCCAAAGACCAAAAAAATCAATAAAAGTTTCTTCATTCAACACAAAGAACAGAGAGACAGAAGATACTCAAAATATAGTAACTGATGTATTTTATTACGAAATTGCAATTAATAATAAAAAAAATAAAAATTCTAATAGTATCTTCCACCATTTCATCATGTCTGTTTTGCTAACATGAATATCAAACATCTGATCCACTGATCCAAGCATTGATTGGCTGATTCATGGAGAAGCAAAAGAACTGTACCTGAAACTGAGGTTTTGTAGTTGTAGATCACACAGATGTTTCACACAGACGAAGCAACTTTACGGACAAACTCATTTTCTAGTTAGGAAATATCTTTACAGGACAACACTTTTGCAACAAATCTAACTTCATACCACTCTCCCATGTTTTTGTTCAATGGTGTAGCACACGTTTTTTATGGCAACTCTAGTCTATCAGTGCACGTTTGTACGAGTGCATGAAAGCGTGCGAGCAACAAAGAAGCTTGAAGTGGGACAGAAAGGGAGAAAGGAGAGCTTCTGGCTCCCTAATCAAAGCAGGATGAGAAGAGAGAAGTCGTGGATTCGAGACTCTATGAAGGTCTGCCAACAGAACCGGCCAAAGGAGTGATCTGGGACCAAACGGGACGGCCAATTCCCACATTCAGAGACATTCTGGTCCCGTTACTCTGCACTGTCATGGCAGGGACAGAGTATATACCATCAGATTACTGCATGAAGCTGTAAAGTGCGCACCTGAATACTAGTTAGAACTTGTAACGTTTTCAGTGAAATTCACAGCTGGAGCAGCTTTTAGTCATTTTATTGGCCCTATTTTCAGCAGCAGTAATGATGTTCTTATTGGTAATCCAGTTGAATCTGTGGATGATGCAAAATGTTTCCAACAACCAAGTTTTCCCAGAAAAAACGGCGTTGTGGCGATGAATCCCAGCAGTTTAGCAGACAAGCACACCATAAACACCTTCAAAAGACTTTACAGCTCAAATAGTACAAATATTTTACAATTACAAATTTGTTTTAAGTAATTTTGATCAATTTCTTGGCTTTTTCAGAGTAAACCAAAGCTGCGCACTGCTTCCCAATAGCAGAGACGGACTAGAAACGCACAGATTGTTGACATTTAGGGCTTCCACAAACGACTATAGTGATTCTCCTGCTCCTTTCTGTACGTAAAAACTCAATTACATTTTCAGTAATTTCAGAAATCTCTGTATCAAAACGTTCAGCTTGTTCTGGACATTACTGCTTGTATTCTTGGTATTTATGTACTTCCTATGCCCCATAGGAAATCAATAAGAAAGTCTTCAAATTTCAAAATTTTAAGTAGATTAGCGACAAGCTTTTAAATATATTCATGGGCTATGTTTTCATCTTTTATAGTAATTTTTTTTTTTTTTAAAGTTAGAGTTTACCTATTATTTTAGCAATATGCTAACGTTTTTGGCAATTTTTTTTATCCAATAGGGTTAAGATACATTTACTGAGAAATTTTAGGCTACTTTGGAGTTTTGCTAGTATTTAAGCAACCCTGCTAGCTTTTTTGGCTAATTTGGTATATATACTGAGGTTTTTTTAAGCCAATTTGCAGTTTACTTAATATGTTAGCAACATGCTAACGTTTTTGACTAATTTGTTATCTACTAAGGCTTTTTTTAAGCTAATATATAGTTTAGCTTCTATTTTAGAAACAGGCTAACGTTTTGACCAATTTAGTTTACTAAGGAATTTTAGGCTATTTTTGAGTTTAGCTAGTATTTAAACAACGAGCTAGCTTTTTTTAGAATAATTTGGCATATTTAAGTAACACGCTAAATATTTTTGCAAAATTGACATGCATTAGGGATTTTTAAAGAAATTTTACTGCAAGTTTTTCTCAAATTTAGGTCAACTTCTTTCATAGTTGTTTAACAAAATTTCCAGTCTTTTAGCAAATTTAACATTTTGCAAATAGCTTTTGCATTTTCAAATACCTTCTGCAATTAAAGTAAATTGCATCACCATTTTCAGCAAAAAGCTTCAGCAACTACTTCAGCACTAGCATTATCTATGCACCTTTTCTAGCTTTCAATAGTTCACTAATCACTGATGTTTTTTTTTAATTAGTTGACTACTCGGACCACTTTCAACTGGCGTGATGTTGTGGTTCCTGAGTCTTCATAGAACTTCCTGTGACATCACAACTGACCTGGATTAGCACTACTGCACACGTGTGTCAAAGACAACGGCAGATAGAAAGTAACACCGTGGTTTTTAAGTATAAAAAACAAAAATACAAAATAACGACTAATTGACTATTAAATTAGTCATCGACTATTTTAATAGTCAACATAGTCGTGACTTATCGACTGATCGTGGCACCCCCCCCCATGACAACAGAGCAAACAGGTAAAAACAGAAGCCACGCCCACCTGTGGTACTGCGTCTGCAGGAACTGGAACTCCTCCTTGATGCGGTCCAGAGTTTCCGGGTAGGTCAGTTTCAGTGACTGGGGAGTGCCTGAAGCTGCGGCGGCAGCGGCTGCGGCGGCCGCCACCACCGAGGCCGAGGACCCAGGAGGAGGCTGCAGAGGAGCCTGGGAAAAAAAGACAGAAAAAAATATATATATATGATTTCTTTATAAACAATTTAATGAAAACCGAACTAAAAAACAACTCAATAGCTGAAATTTAAGGTTTACTAAAAAGAGGAACAGCAAAGAAAAGCCGCTTCACGAGTCTGTCCGGTCCGGTTTGAGTGTCGATCAGAGGTGGCCTGAGGAGGTTTCAGGAGGTCTTATGACTCAGACACAGCTGCCCTTCGGGGTGGATACGCCCCCCCAAAAAATGGGCAAACCTGTACAGGTGACCAGCAGGAAATATCGAGGTCACAAACCGCTCTGTGACCCCCTAGAGAGAAAATATTCATGCACGTGGTGCAGGCCACAGGTTGTAGTGAACACTTTAACAACACATAAGGAAGAAGCAGGCGAGACGCAGATGTGTCTCACAGATTTGTCATTTTTTCATTCCCAGAGATCCAGCACAAGGAGCACATTAGTGATGAGGCTGCTCCTCAAAGCAACCAACCCAAAAACCTGCAGGACCCGTGTGGTCAATCCCCGTCCAGGTGTGAATGTAACTAAGGTATAAAGGTCAGAAATCATGAGCTAAAGGTGAAATATGCGGAGTATGCAGTTAAAAATTCATTTCCCAACTCGTCTCAGGATCCAGAGGAATTTGACGGCTGCAGGACAGGCGGACAAAAGGCAGCGAGCAGCTGGGACGGTCAATGCAGTCTGTCTGAGGCTCCTCCCCTTCACAGCAGGAGGACCATCATGGAGTCACCACCGAAATGGGGATTTCATTCACAACTCAATTGGATTTCTGAGCCAACGTGATTTGACTAAACAGAGATTTGTCCAAATTCCCTTTAGAAATTATTTATTTTGTTATCATAAAAAGCTAATTTCACATTATCTCCACTAAACTATCTTTCAATCATCAAACTATTAATTCTTAAATAAAAAAAACAAGTTTTTTGGGTTTGAAGAAAAAATATATTTTCATTTAAAGGAAAACAACTTCATGGATTTGTGGAATTGTGGTTTAAATTTTAAGAACTTTAAGAAATAAATAAATAAATTTGATTCTGTCATTACATTTAAAAAACTCCAATTTTAGAGAATATTTCAATTTGATTTTTCATTGAAAAAGTTTTTTAAAGATTTTTTACTGAAATGTTTTCTTTCTAAATTATTTTTTACCAACATTTCTTTTTTAAATTTCTACATTTAAGTTTTTCTAAACTTGTTTCTTCCTAAATTAAATGTTTTTAATTTTTCCAAAGATATTTTATTTAATTTTAATATTTTTTTTCATTGAAGTGAACTTTTTTCCAAGAAAAATTCATTGGAAATTAAGTTTTTATTTTTCAAATAATTTCAAATATTTTTATGGATTTTTACAGTAAATAATTGTTTTTTAATATATTTTTTATTGTGCTTTTTTCAGACACATTTAATTTTTTTAATTGAAAATGTAATATTAAATAAAATATTCAAGATTTTTCATTAGTAATGACTTTTTATTTCAAATATTTTTCATTTATTTTTTTTCATTTAATATTAAACATTTTTCTAGGTTCCTATTTTTCAAAGATTTTTTATTAGAAGTCACATTTTGAAAAAAGATTTTTTTAATTAAAATTAATTTTTCAGAATAAGATTTTTCATTGAAAATGAAAATTGTTATTAAAAATGAAAAATCTCATTCCATTAAACAACAGCTGTTTAACAACAACCACTAGATGCATTAAAAATTAAGCATTTGAATCAAATTCTTCAGCAACAAGAATTTAAAAACTGAACCTGAGATTTTCTCCTGACAGGATCGTTTGACAGTCAGAAAACATCATCTCTGCAGTGGAACTTCTAGTAATTGTTTTTGTAGCAATGCTCCATATTTGAATTATCATCACTTTTGTTTTCATCCTATGCAGCCACATTAACCACGATCCCGCAGGGCGAATAATTTAGTGCTGCTCTCCAATTATGTTTTCCCTTTCGTTCTATCAAAAAGGTACGACCGTTTACAGAGCTTAGCCTGCGGCGAGATTTTTGTACTGAAAAAGGAGACCAAAGCAGCTGTTTGTTTGTTAAAGTCACGTAACTTTGTTGGTTTGTGTCTGCAGCTCGAGGAAAAGCAGTAGAAAAGGGCCTTAAAAACCCACCATGAGTCACTAAATGAACCACCTTTTATTTTGTAAAGCGTTACTTCCTGAGGAAATGACATCATGAAATGATCCACTTTTGGGATTCTGATGGATTATATCAAGCTGTTTAAGATTCAACAAAAGGAGAAAATAAAGACGTGAGTCACTTCAGGATGAGTTTGACCTTTTCTGGAAATTACCAACAACAATTTGAGAGGAAGTGCAGAAGAAAATGGATGCTCCAGGACGGGCGACCGCCCGATGTTCCTCTTCGTTTTTAACAAGCTGCTCTCAATCTGCCAGATTCCCTCACGGAAGCGTGAAGCCACAGGGACACGCTCCACCTTTGCCCACACTCGCCCCACATGGATATATATATACATACATATACAGGTTCTGTCAGTGCTGCACACACAGCTTCACAAAAACAGACACACAATTACCATTCAGAGGGAAAAAGGAGCACAAAGACTTTCTCCCAAAGAAAGGAGAAAATCTCACATCATTTCATTTTCAAGACATAAAAACACGACGGCATGCAGAAAGTCTGGCTTTTCCTAAACCGTAAGCTGGAGAACTTTCTAATGCGGCCTCAGTGCATCACAACATTCATACATAACCTGTAACTCCTCACAATTCCCATTAGCAAATGCTATTAGTCAGCCCCACCCCCTGACCTGACAAACAGCTGAGCAGGCTTTAAAGGAAGAGGTCAGGCTAATAAGCCGGCGTGATGACCTCGGGGGAATTTATCTGAGCGCCGACTCTCACTTGATCATTCCCTTTTCCCTTCCCGCCCCCACTGCAGCAAACAGCAAACAAGCCTTCTCCCCCTCAGCAAAGCTGATGTCGACTCGCTGTGAAGAAGGTTCACACGGGTCAGGTACACAGAGAGAGAACGCTCTTCAAAGACACTGTGAGGAAAATGGGGTTTTAAAGAGGTTTTTCTTATGATGGAGGACATATTTAAAAAATTAAGATTAAAATTACATTTCTGGGTAGGGCCTTCACTGACGATTATTTCAGTAGTCGATTAGTCACGATCATTGTGTCGATTAGTCACCGATTGTTGAGTCGATTAATCACCGATTATTGTGTCGATTAGTCACCGATTATTGTGTCGATTAGTCACTGATTATTGTGTCGATTAGTCACCGATTATTGACCGATTATTGTGTCCATTAGTCACCGATTATTGTGTCAATTAATCACCGATTATTGACCGATTATTGTGTCGATTAGTCACGATTATTGTGTCGATTAGTCACCGATTATTGTGTCGATTAGTCACGATTATTGTGTCCATTAGTCACCGATTATTGTGTCCATTAGTCACCGATTATTGACCGATTATTGTGTCGATTAGTCACGATCATTGTGTCCATTAGTCACCGAATTTTGTGTCGATTAGTCACCGATTATTGACCGATTATTGTGCCAATTAGTCACGATTAATGTGTCCATTAGAAACGATTATGGTGTCGATTAATCACCGATTATGGTGTCGATTAATCACCGATTATTGTTTCGATTAGTCAACGATTATTTTTTGATTAATTAACAAATATTTTTTTGATTGGTCAAAGATTCCTTTTCAATTCGTCAACGATTGTTTTTCAATTCGTCAACAATTATTTTCCGATTAGTCAACGATTATTTTTTTCGATTAGTCATCGTTTACATAATTGCTTTTTACAGAAGGTGATGGTGCTGGTACTCAGTCCATAGAGGTTTGCGTCCTGTATGGTATATATAGTATATATGGTATATAATGCATTCACAGAAATGGAAATCTTACATGTGTAGTTCATGAATTTTAATTGAATCTTATAACATATAAAACTTTCAAAGGGTAACCAAACACTAAATCAACTTTTTTTGTCCGTTAACCTCTATAAATGGGGCTTTGAAGGTGCTGTCTGTTGGTTGTTGCCAAATTTTTGATAAATTAAAATAAACCTGTTTAATTCCTGAGCTGTAAATAGTGGAGAACTGCAGCTTTCAGTGTTCCAGCTACATTAAGCTAACCTGCCAATCATAGATCCAAACCACACCTCCGCCACTCAGTCTGGCTCCACTAGCCCCGCCCCCTTTTTTGGGGGCATTTTTCAAATCTGGGGTGAGAATGGAGTCAGCCTAAAACTGCTGCGTTTGGTTACCCTTTAAAGGAGCCATATGTTCTGAATCATTCTGTTTCAGGTGATAGTTTGAGGCCGCTGTGCTGCTATGAAACACAATTTTGCTTCTTCTTCTATGGTTGAGGAAGTTCTATATCGCCTCCAAAAGTTCCTGTTGGGCTTCTGTATTCAAATGACTCTGTTGGTGGTTCTAATAATCTAAAATGGCTAATAAAAAAAAATAACAATGCGTCTACAATTTTCATATTTGACGTTGACTAATGGTTGACAGCTGTATTTCTGAGAATTTTTTTATATATAAATCGTTCTGAATCAAAAGCAAAAAACAAAAAAAAGGGAAAAATCGTATTTGCGATGTAGGAAATAGCAGAGCACCACAATGGGGTGGGGCCACAAGCTCCGCCCCATTCTGATGCTCTGCTAATGTTATTTGAGGGTGTGAGGGGCTAGAAACCATGTAAACAAAGAGCTCTCAGCAACGGGAAGAGGGGCGGAGTTGCTCCATACATCTCAGGCAAATTTGGAAAGAATCTGCAGAAACTTTGTCCTAGAAAATGACAGGTTTATGATTTTGGCTAAAAACAGCTTCATTAAACGCTTGATCGGAGTGGGACTTTAGTATTTTATATCATGCATCACAATAACCCAACAGAGGATATTTATATTTGATCAAGTAACCAACTATTCAGAAAAAGACGAGATGACTTTTCTGTGGAAGAAAAGCTTTTTTTTTTTAAGTCAAAGCTGCTTTTATCTGATTAAAGAGGAAAAACAATCCAATAAAGCTGTTTTATATTTTGTCATAATGAGGAATTACAATATGTTTCAACCAGTGCAACACAACCAAACAGCTGTAACATTTTATCAGCGGTATCACCGCCGGTGGATGATACGGCAAAAACTGACGGAGAAATAAAAAAAAAAAAAACCTCCTCGCATAAATGGAGACATGAAAGAGCATTAACGATGTGGTTTTCCATGAATGAAATCGTTCCCATTTTCATCCGAGTCACCTCTAATTGCACCACAAGACGGAAACCACCGTGACCTCACATCTTTGCTTTAAACCCCCACCCTCAAGGAAAAAAAGTCCAGATGCAACAACACAATCCAAGAACAAGCAGAGAGGCCGTTCTCCAGCAGTCACCACAAGCACGGATTCACAAATGACCACAAATGACCTGCCAGCAACACAAATCTGCATCTCAGGCTTTCCATCCACACAAAGTCACACTTGATGTCGATTTTTTCTTTTTTTTTGATAAACCCACATTTTAGTTTTAAATTTGTCAAAAAAGATGGAGGCGAATTAAAGAAGAAATGTCTTTTTTAGATAAATACGTGTCTGTCCACGTGTGTCGATTAAACCAAAGAAAGTTCCATCTAGTGCTACACGTCCAAAGTGTGGAACCGTGGACCAAATCCGGCCTGCATTAAACTGTGTACCAGCTCCAGGTTTCTGTCATGATATTCATCACATCAGCCTCCAGCTCGTCCTAAAACTGTGACGATTTCTTGATTGTGATTGGCTAAACTTGGTCTCAAGTCGTAGTCAGTAACCCTGTGACTACGCAGTGGCAGGACTCTTCTGTGACGCTTTCTGGCTCATTTTTAGAATAAATGAATAGATTTGTTTCTGTGATCAAAACCAAAGTGTTTAATTTTTCTGAATAAGATCATTATTTGTTATTTTCCTGTTCACAGGATTTACATTGACGAGTCCGGAGTATACTCCGCCGTCACCCAACAGCAGCTGGGTTAGGCTCCAGCAGCCGTAAGCGATTAATCAGGTAAATGTACAAGTTTTCAAAGAGCATTTAATAATGAAATCACTGTGAAATTTCAGGTGAACCCAAATGTATTTTTTTTAGTGTAAAGATTTGAGGCAGAATCGTGAAACATAAATTTTCCAGAGTTGCTCAAGTTAAATACTGTTTTGTCTTTGGGCTTATATTAAATTATGACTGAATTGCTGTTATTTATTCATTCATTTTATCTGTGCATAAAAAAGCAGGTTGAGATCACACTTTCCTGCAAGACAGAGTTCTTTTTATTATTATTATTTTACGTGGTGGAAAACATGAGATCAAAACTTAATTTACTGATAAAAGTCAAATAATGGAACATTGATAATGACAATGAAAGGAAAATGTATTATTCCTAAAACACTAAATAGAAATGTGGAGTAATATGGAGCCATGGCTCTATGATAGGACAGTTACAGCACCACTGTGACCTGATGGTAAAAATGTGGACGGTTTATTCAAATATTACATTTAAACACTTTTTTTTCTGCAAAAACTGTTGGACCGCAATGCATTGTGGTCTATATTATTTATTGTAGTGAGCATTAATGCACGCTAGTTTTTTGCAAAGACTTCTGGGAAATTTCGATTTTGGAATGATAGATTTGAACAGCACCATTCACTTCTGAAGGAATTTGGATGTAATGAAAATATTTTGAACAGTATTCATGGGGGCCAGCAGGCTCCACCTACTTAAATCCAGGCCTCTGATTGGTCAGTTTATAAAAAATGAGTGTTATAAAAAACAAGTTAAAATAAAGTTATCGATCAAGAATGGTTATTCTGACCAACAGAATGACTAACAGCTGTTTATTTCTCTCTAGAGGTCTATGGAGTTTTGGCTTCTTGGAGCCACTTACTCTCAGTCCAGTTCTTAAATACAGTCAATGGTTCCATCCTCTTGTCAATAAAGACTCATTCAGATTTTGTCTTCAATCTGTTTCCAAAAACAACCAATATGTCACTAATCCGTTCTGCAGATCACCAGATACCGCAATGCAATTTGGTTTGAGCCGAACTTTGCCTTAAAGTGGGCGGGGTTTTAGTTGGCTCAGAACTCCAAAGATGTCTTCCTGTGTGGCTACGCAACTTGATTTTCTAACTACGTCTCATCACAACAATAGAGAACACCCAGACTGTGGAGAAACTATTGGGTTGTGAGTCTTTTAATAAAGCTGTGAAATCAAACGATTACAACATCCACAGACATCCTGATCCATCTCTGGGATTATTCAAAGCCAAGAAAGAAAATAAAAAGCTCCAGAATTTTACTAGAATGTCTTTTCTGCAGATGAACCTTCATCCTGTTTCCCTCAGTGATTCTCAAATCATCAGTTTAGTGTTACTGCAGTTGAAAGGACCGGAGGGATTTATCATGGAGCCAAAACTAAACACAAAAAACTAAACACAAAAAACTAAACACGAAGTCGGATTTCAGTGGTGTTACAATTGATGCTCAATAGGGGATTGGTTGATAAAATCAATTTTAATTGATCTAACCTCAAAAGATCAATAATCGATCCGTAAAAATATAGATTGATCCAACACATGAGCTAGCTCGATGCTAACTTATAATGGGATTTCCCATAGGACGGCTAATGCTAACGCTTGGTCGACCTACACATACAGATAACAACATTACTGACCAAATGAACATCTTTATATGAGTTTTCCAAACTCTTAAGGAAATATTTTTAAAGTAACCATTTGTGGTCAAAAGCAGTTTTTTGTTCATACTTTCTTCTTCTTCTGGAATAAGGTGTACTTCTATAGCACGATCGCCACCTAGTGGCTAAACTGAAACGCCCTCCAGGAGAAGCAGAACAATTGTTGAAGGTTCTCCATTTGAGAATCCATGTATGCTATTAATAATCTCATTATTTCACTAATACGTTCTACAGTATGTGAACTGGATCAGATTAATATGAAAATCTCCAAAACATGTATAGATTATTAATGTATTTCTAAACAAATGTGTCTAAATCTGTAAACTCATAATCTAATTGAAAGGATCAAAAGAATCAGAAAAAAAATTGGAGTCAAATCGATCCAGGCTCTGGTGAATCAAATCGATTCTGGAAATTATTGGCGATACCCAGAGCTAATGCTAAAATCTAAAAATATAAATAAAGACTCAAGCAATAGGAAGTTTCTGCTGATAAGCTTCACTGTTGTAGTCCTGCTGTGACCATGAGGAGTAACCATCACCGCTTCTTATCCAATGTCTGTCATCTGATCCCCTGCGAGGATCACTAAGCTCTAAGGACATCAAAATCACCACCTCTGTCGTGGATTATTGTTCGTATTCATCTGAAAATGCACAAAACCCAAACTGGAATAAATGCATCAGATAAAGAACCTTAAAAAAGGTGATTTTTTGAGTGGTAGGTGGAGTTACATTTTAGTTTCTGAGAACTGAACTATTTTATTAGTCGGTCTAGATTGGGACATCATCATCTTTCCAGGAGGTCCTTGATCGGAATCGAAACCCCCCCCCCAAATTGTAAAAAATAATAGAAAAACTTTATTTTAACAGGTGATCTGAACAGTTACATTTTTTTTTGTTTCAACCTTAAATAAACCAGAGTTCCTACAAGTTTCTGACTGTTTTTAGGACTTTTTAAGGCCATGATTAAGAAAACTTAAGACCAATTTTTCAGCCTATTTCTCATTTTATGGATTTATGCCCATTATATGTTTCAAACTGTAGCTGCTTATCTTGTCGTTTGTGGTCAGTGTTGGGATGCTTTTTTTAACTGGTTTATTTCCATTATATAATCCAAAACATTTGTGGTTAAAAATTTACATTTTCCACAAGAAATATGAAACAGAGATGTTTAAAATAGCACAATTTTTAAGGCTTTGATATAAAAATTACAGACTTTAAGTCTTTTTTCTTGTACGTTTTCCAAATTTAGAAATTTGATGCTTTTGAGGCTTTTTAAAACCCCACAAGAACCTTTTATTTATGTTTTACAATTCTGAACATTCATGTTTTTGAAAGTAACAAAACAAATACCATGATGTTCATCAGTACACGTCACCAATCAACTTCTGTTTCAAACCTTCAAAATAAGAGATCACTTTTGTTTTAAACAGTTCTTAATTTTTTTTTTATAAGGCTGCATCCAAAACCTCGACGGTTTCAACGGTAAAAACATGAACTTAGATCCATGTACTGCATTCAAACAGAAAAGACTTCTGCTTCAGCCTGAAGTTGGATCATTTCTGCTTACAGACAATGATGCCGCCATGTCCATCTCATCTTTTTTTTTTACTTTCTCCTTTATTTAAAGAATAAAAAAACAAGGGTTTAAATATTTGATATTAGCATCGACCAACACGTATCAGCAACAATCAAATCCCTAGAAAGCAGTGGAGCTCAAATTAGTGACGTCTCAACTTCTTAATTCGTAGATTAAGGAAACATAAACATAAAGAAATCATTTTAATTTATTTAAAAACGGAGGCAGTATTTTTTCTTTGTTATCTAAACAGATCCGACTGTCCTTTTCTACCAAATACGCCTGTCTTCAGACCACTGATTACTCTGGTGACGCCCCGAGTTCATCATCTAAGTCAGGGGTGTCAAACTGAATCGCACAGGGGGGCTAAATCCAAAACACACCTGAGGTCGCGGGCCGAACAGGATAAACATTTATTAAACACTCTAAAACTACATTTTTAAAACTTTAAAACTGTAACTTCTTAATATAATTATGAACTATATATATATAGCATTACCTGTGATAATGCTAGTATCAATGCTGTAAGATGAAATTGGCCACTGAAGATGCTAGTGCTGATGGTCGAAGATGCTGAAATTGATAGCTAAGAATGCTGAAGCTGATAGCCAGCTAAAATATTAAGTGAATGCCAAATTAGCCTTATAAAAAAAAAAAAAAAAAAGCATAGGTTAGCCAAAACAGCTAGCATGTAGCTGAAATATTAGCTAAACTCCAAAATAGCCTAAAAAAATCTTAGTAAATGCCAAAATAGTTCAAAAAGCTAGCATAATTCCAATTTTTTTTAACTTTAAAAGTGAAAATTTTTAACAAAATTCTAAATAATAAAAAGGCAGGAATATTATTCCAGAATAAATCAACTTAAACCTTAAATAACTTTCAATATTTTACTCTCCATAAAAATATATTTTGTCAAAATGATACAAATTAGAGATGAGAGGAAGATAACATCGGGTCATTAATTACAATAAAATAAAATTACCCAGAGGGCCAGATCCGGCCCCCGGGCCTTGACTTTGACACGTGTTCTAAGTAAACCCCCCCTCCCCCTCCCTTCTCGTCCATTTGACCATAGGAACCAATGGCACTAATCCTGAACGTGCATGTCCAGTCAGTACGTGCACGTGTACCAACCTCTGAATCTCTAAAGCAGGTCACCGTGTCACGTTCATTCAGAATTCCTCCTTAAATCTCCTTCCAACGTGAAAACAAACCTCCTCGTTCCTCCCCCTCTTACATCCAGCTCTGAGCTCCGAACTGGGGAAATTTGCTGGTAATCTTTCAATGATGACTTCACATAGAGGGGGGGGCTCCCAGGCACCTGTTTCATTAACGTCACCCCCCGCCCCCCGCTCCCATCTCCTTCCTCCCGCATGCCTCGTTATTCAAATTTCCCTGCTGTCAGACCGCATTAGCGGAGCGCCGCGATTTGTCTGTCGGCCGGCTTAATTGCTGGCAGTGCCTTCTTTTATTAGGTAACCCCCCCAGCTCGTTTGTTCCCTCCACCGAGACGCACCTCCATAACAGCCTGAGTAAACCCTCAGACTCTCCTCCCTCAGCCTTTCTTCCCGCTCCCTAATTGCTGGTTGAGGAAAGTAGGCGAGCGCCTGATCGATGGCGAGCTCTCGCCGCCGGACAGCAGCCGTGATAAAGAGCTAAATGCATACGAGGGATGTGGTGGAGGGAGGTGGAGATCTCTCAGTCTGCACCCAAACTCAACACAATCCACAGATTCAAGGAGGTAAAGGCAGCGAATGACAAATGAAGGTTTAATACGACTGTAACGATCAATCGACTCAATCAATACAGTGATTTCTGTTCCTACCATCCAACCAGATCGATTTGATTGTCTTTATCAGCCAATAGTTCTGGGCGATATGAAGAAAATAAATAAATAAATGTATATAGTCATATGACCCACTCTAGGGATGGGTATCGATTAGAATTTCCAGAAACAACTCGATTAACAAGAGCCTGAAATGATTTGATTCAGATTTTTTTCGATTCTTTCGATTCTTCAGTTCAGTTTTGAGTTTAATGATGAGATTGTTAATATCATCCAGTGTTACATGATTCTCTAAAGGAGAAGTTCTAACTAAAATGTTCAGATCATCAACATTGTAAACTGTGTTCTGCTTCTCCTGGAGGACGTTTGAGTTTGGCCACTAGATGGCGATCGCGTTATAGCATTACAGCTTATTCCAGAAGAAGAAGAAAGTATGAACATAAATCGTTGTGTTTGACCACAGATCGTTACTTTAAAAAAATATATTTCCTTAAAAGAGTTTGGAAAACTCATAAAGATGTTCATTTAGTCAGCAATTTATGTTTAGGTCGACCGAGCGTTAGCATTAGCCGTCCTATGGGGAATTCCATTAAACGTTAGCATCAAGCTAGCCGACTTTAGCTTTATTTTCGAAATCGATTTATATTTTTATGAATCGATTATTGATCTATTAAGCTTGAATCGATTCAAATCGATTAATTTAAAATTGATTTTTTTAACCAACCTTTATTTTGAAGGGTTTGAAATGGAAACTCGCCAGTCACAAACATTTTCTCCTATTGGTCGAATAAAAGGTTAGAGAGTTAGTCGCCACATAGTGAGTAAATGTTTGTATCTAATTATGTTAAAAAATTCTCATTTTGGTGATTTTTTTGGACCTCTCCACTTCCGCTCATTAGACACCAAACCCTCGCAGTAACTTCCATCTTCTCTGTACTCGAGTACAATCTGCTCCCAAAATTCAGAGTATGAATATTCTCAACGTAAAAGATCCCTGATTCACGATCTTTACTGATATAGTGGAGTGTAGTCAAATCTATTTTTAGATGCACCGATTATGATCCATAAACGATTCTGATCGTTTTATGAATTTTAAAAAGTCAAAGAATTGAGATTATTTCAAGTAAAAGTAAAAAGAGGAAATAAATGTGAAGTGTTTTTATTTCTGACATTTTTGAAGAGCACACAAACATGGCCGACCTTCCAGATCTCATCCGACCGACCCGAACTTCACTTAAAGCAGGAGCGTCAAACTTAACACACCTTAATAAACCTTTATTGAACATTTATTGAAAATGGAAGGAAAAAACAGCCTAAATTAGCCAAAATAGCTAGCATGTAGCTAAAATATTGGCTAAACTCCAAAATGAACTAAAAAAAAAAGCTCAAAGAAATATGCCTAAATTAGCCAAAACAGCTAGCACGTAGCCACTGCTAGCTAAACTCCACAACTAAAAAAAACAAGTGAAAAGTCTATATTAGTCAAAACAGCTAGCACGTAGCTGATATATTAGCTAAACTCGAAATTTGCCTAAAAAATCTTAGTAAATGCCAAAATAGTCCAAAAACCTAGAAGAATTCCAATTTTTAAAACGCTAAAACCGTAACTTTTTAACTAACTAATTAGTAAGAATAGCAAATAATAAAATAAATAATAATAAAAAAGGCAGGAATATTATTCCAGAATAAATCAACTTAAACCTTAAATAACTTTCAATATTTTACTCTCCATGAAAATATAATTTATCTAAATTCTCCAAGTTAGAAATAAGCGCAAGATAACATCGGACCATTAATAACCATAAAATAAAACCTGGAGGGCCGGATAGAATTATCTGGAGGGCCAGATCCGGCCCCCGGGTCTAGACTTTTGTGCCTTAAAGTGACTGTCTGGAAGCTTTTTGGCTTTATGCTGTCGAGTTAGGTAAGTTATGTCACACTAAATTAAATATGTAGGGAACACAATAAATGCGTGGCTAGCTAGAAACTAGTTATTCATTTTGACGCGAGTTAACCCTTAAACACCAGAGGCGGCGGCGCTGACACTCAAACACAAAATCTTCAACATACTGTAACTTTTCAACCGCTAACACAATAATTCCAGTAGATTCTGAAGGAGAAAAGCGCCTCGATCTACAGCGCTGCACAGTACGGAAGTATTTCATTTTTTTCTGTTTTTAATACACTTATTCATCACCTAAACATGTCAACCTTGTGCCATCCTAAAATGTTTACATTAAGCGGGGTCATCTGGACCCCTAAGAGAGCTTGAGGGTCAACAGAATCTTTGGAGTCAAATAAGAATATTTGTACATTTAAAAAATGTACATGTATTGGTTAATTCTAGATTTCTTTAATAATGCATATGTTGAATAAGTTCTTTTTTTCTCACTAGAATCTCTTTTTTACCCAGAAAGATTGTCTTAAAGCGAAGTTGCTAACTTTATCTTAGCAATCGTTTATATTTTATGTTTTTGGACCATTACCGATGTGAGGTCTGTTGAGACATTTGTGATGTAATATGGGAACATTTAAATAAAACTGAGATTTTAACAGTGAATCAGCTGATTGTGACGTGGAAAAAGAAACTTTTTATACCGAAATGCAACATTTTAGAACTAAAAGTGTTGACAAACTGTGGAGAACATTTTCAAATTTGTTGTTCAATCATCCACAAAAGCGATTTTTAGGTTTCGTTTACTGTTGAACTTAAGCAGAAGATCGACAGGAAAAAAAAAACATGTTTTTTCTGTCAAAGTCTTGTTGATTCTGATCTACTGTTCAATTCAATTTTATTCATTTAGCCTAAAATCACAAAGAAAATTGGACTCGTTGGGCTTCACGTCAGTAATTTACAGATGCAGAAAATGAGTCATAAAATATAAACTGTAGCTAAAAACTAAACAGATTTTAAAAAATTGTTATCTGTTCTAAATAAAGATATAAATGCTGGTAATTTCATACGTAACATTTTATTTTTTATGCAGTGAAAAGACAAACATAAACCAACAAACATTAAAAAGGAAGAATTGTAAGAATTAAGAATTTTTAGTCAGTGACTCAGATCGTTCAAAATGAACAAATATCTACGATGAATCATGTTGAAAACCAAAGAATGATCATTTAAATCGCTGTACTCGTCTCTCCAACACGTTTCTCAAAGTAGAAATATGGGAAAACTTCCAGGCTAGAACCGGGAGAACGTTTTCCGTTTGACTTCCCGACACGACGACCCGGTTCTGAGGAGGAAGGCTTCACTTTCACACCTTCACCGTTAAATATACATGAGAGCCTTACATTTTCAGATGTTTGGGAGGCGCTAGGAATTCTGGGAACTTTTCTTCATAGAGGAAGCCATTTAAAGTAAAATTATCTACAGATTATTGACGAATTCTGTAGGAAAATTCCTGATAATTAAGATTTTTCTGGGTTAAAAAACTATAATGACCATGAAAAAGATTTTTTTCTTAAAGATGACATGAAAACTGATTTTTTTTTTTACTTTTTTATGCTATTTTTAAAGAAACTGGGGCACTTTGACACTTCTTGGGCCAAACAAAACACAGACAGAAAAAGACTAACAGGGTAAATACTATTTTTAAAATTGTTTTTGCTAATATTACAATGAAATGAAAAAATATATAAAATTACATTTCAAACATAATATTAATATAATAATGTGCATTTCCACCAAAAACATATACTTTTAATTTGGTAAATCATTCAGAAACTGAAACTTCAGCACAAAATTCAATTTCACAATAATGGTCCATCATTTTTTTAAATAATGACGAATTTTCTCTATTTTTAAATATTTATTTACCACCTAAATAATTAACGTAACATTTAATTGAGTCAAATATATTTATCTAAACATTAAAAGGTTTTTGGATTACTTATTTTGTGCCGTTTTTGTCATTTAAAAAAATGTAAAAAAAATATTTTAGATTTCTGCAACTTTAATAATATATAAGGGAAGTTTTCTCTGATACATGCTTTTATGTTTTAAAATAATAAAATGTTTATTTCTTTAAAATAGAAACAAAGCAGAAAAGAAGAGAAAAGATATTAACAATTAAAACTAAAATCTGTTTTTCAGCAGAAACATTTGACCGTGATTGTTAGCAGACTGATTTTTTTTTTGCATTTTCCATA